>NW_023330752.1:0-64065 GCF_011100685.1 Canis lupus familiaris | reverse complement strand
AGAGAGAGAAGAGGCAGAGATAGGCAGAGGGAGAAGCAAGCTCCAAGCACCGGGAGCCCTATGTGGGATTTGATCCCGGGTCTCCAGGATCGCGCCCTGGGCCAAAGGCAGGCACTAAACCGCTGCCCCTCCCAGGAATCCCCGCTTCAATTATTTTCGATTTGATTTGATTCGGTTATTTTCAATTCGATTCCATTTGATTATTTTCATTTCGGTTCGGTACGATTCGATTCTATTATTTTCGATTCGATTCGTTTCGTATCCATTCGAATCGTTTTGATTCCTTTCGGTTTTCGATTTGAATCGATTCTTTTCTTTTCGATTCGATTCTTTTCTATTCGGTTTGATTTTTTGATTTGAATCGACTCGATTCTTTTGATTCAAGTATATAAGATTCGATCCGATTCTTTTCGATTCAAATCGATACGATTCTTTTCGATTTGATTCGATTCGTTTTGATTCGACTCGATTCTTTTCGATTCAATTCTTTTCGATTCAATGAAATACGGTTCTATTCTTTTCGATTCGATTTGATTTGATTCTTTTGATTCCATACGATTCGATTTGATTCTTTTCGATTTGATTCGATTCAACTCGATACTTTTCAAATCGATCATTTCGATCGATTCGATTCGATTCTTTTCATTTCGATTCGATTCTTTTCGATTTGATTCAATTCTTTTCAATTCGATTCGATTCGATTCTTTTCGTTTCGATTTGATTCTCTTCTATTTTATTTGATTCGATTCATTTCAATTAGATTCGATACTGTTCGATTCGATTCTTTTCGATTCAGGTCGATTGGAATCGATTCGATTCTTTCGGTTCTATTCGATTCGATTCGATACGATTCTCTTCGATTCGATTCTTTTCGGTCTGTTCGATTCGATTCTTTTCGATTCAGTTCGATTCGATTCTTTTGGACTCGATTCGATTCTTTGCGCTTTGATATGATTCGATTCGTTTCGACTTTTTTCGATTCGTGTCGATTCGAATCTATTCGATTCTTTTCTATTCAATTCGATTCGATTGATTCTTTTCGATTCGATTCCATTCGATTCTATTCTTTTCGATTCTTTTCGATTCGATACGATTCGATTCGATTCTTTTTGATTCGATTTTTTCGATTCGATTCTTTTCAATTTGATTCGATTCTTTTCAATTTGATTCTTTTCGATTCGATTCGATTCGCCTCTTGTCGTTTCGATTCGATTCTTTTTGATTCGATTCGATTCGATTCTTTTTGTTTCGATTATATTCTCTTCGATTCGATTCTTTTCGATTCGATTCGATTTGATACGATTCGCTTCTTTTCGATTCGATTCTTCTCGAATCGATTCAATTCAATTCGATTCTTTCGATTCGATTCTTTTCGATTTGATTCGATTCGATCATTTGGATTCCACTTGTTACATTTCGATTCGAATCTTTTCGATTCGATTCGATTCAATTCTTTTGGATTTCATTGGATTGATTTAGATAATTTTTGATTCGATTCGATTCTTTTACCCTAGCTTCGATGTGATTCTACTCGATTCAATTCATTTCGATTCTTCTTGATTCAATTCTTTTCGATTCTTTTTGATTCGGTTTGATTCTTTTCGATTCCATTCGATTCTTTTCGATTCGATTTAATTGTTTTTGAAGCCGATTTGATTCGATTCGATTATTTTCGATTCGACTCGATTGGATTCGATTCGGTTCGATTATCGATTCGATTCAAATTCCAAGTATTTTGATTCGACTCGATTTGATTATTTTTTATTCAATTCGATTCAATTATTTTCGAATTCGATGCAATTCGATTCGATTCTTCTCATTTCAATTCAATTCGTTCTTTCGAATTCGATTCGATTCGATTCTTTGTGTTTTCGATCGATCCTTTTCGATTTGAGTCAATTCTTTTCAATTCGATTTGATATTCTTCGATTCAATTCTTTTCGATTCGATTCGATTCGATTCTTTTCGATTCGATTCGATTCCATTCGATTCGATTCTTTTCGATTCAATACGATTCGATCGATTCTTTTCGATGCGAATCAATTCGATTCCATTCTTTTGATTCGATTCGATTCGATTCTTTAGATTTGATTTGATACGATTCTTTTCAATTCGATTTGATTCAATTCGATTCGTTTTCGATTCTCTTTGATATGTTTTTGATTCGATCTTTTCAAACCGATTTAATTCGATTCGATTCATTTCGATTTGATTCGATTCGAATTTTTCGATTCTATTCTTTTCAATTCGATTCTTTTCGATTCGATTCGATTCGATTTTTTCTATTCGCTTCTTTTCGATTCGATTCGATTCGCCTCTTTTCGTTTCGATTCTATTCTTTTGGATTCGATTTGATTCTTTTCGTTTCGATTAGATTCTCTTCGATTCGATTCTTTTCGATTCAGTTCTTTTCGATTCGGTTCGATTTGATTCTTCTCCATTCGATTCGATTCGATTCTTTTCGATTCGATTCGATAAGATTCTTTTCGTTCGATTCAATTCTATTCGATTCTATTCGATTCGATTCGATTCGATTATTTTCAGTTCGATTCTTTTCGTTTCGATTCGATTCTGCTCGATTCTTTTCGATTTGATTCGATTCGATCATTTGGATTCAATTTGTTACATTTCGATTCGATTCTTTTCTATTCAGTTCGATTCGATTCTTTTAGATTCAGTTCGATTCGATTCTTTTCAATTCGATTCGATTCTTTTCGATTTGATTCAATTCTTTTCAATTCGATTCGATTCGATTCTTTTCGTTTCGATTTTTTCAATTCGATTCCTTTCAATTCGATTCGATTGGATTCTTTTCGTTTCAATTAGATTCTTTTCGATTTTATTTGATTCGAATCTTATCAATTCGATTCGGTACTGTTCGATTCGATTCTTTTCGATTCAGTTCGATTCGATTCTTTTGATTCGATTCGATTCTTTTCGCTTTGATATGATTCGATTCGTTTCGACTTTTTTCGATTCGTGTCGATTCGAATCTATTCGATTCTTTTCTATTCAATTCGATTCGATTGATTCTTTTCGATTCGATTCCATTCGATTCTATTCTTTCAATTCGATTCGATTCTTTTCGATTCGATTCGATTCTTTTTGATTCGATTTTTTCGATTCGATTCTTTTCAATTTGATTCGATTCTTTTCAATTTGATTCTTTTCGATTCGATTCGATTCGCCTCTTGTCGTTCGATTCGATTCTTTTTGATTCGATTCGATTCGATTCTTTTTGTTTCGATTATATTCTCTTCGATTCGATTCTTTTCGATTCGATTCGATTCTTTTCGATTCGATTCTTCTCGAATCGATTCAATTCAATTCGATTCTTTTCGATTCGATTCTTTTCGATTTGATTCGATTCGATCATTTGGATTCCACTTGTTACATTTCGATTCGAATCTTTTCGATTCGATTCGATTCAATTCTTTTGGATTTCATTGGATTGATTTAGATAATTTTTGATTCGATTCGATTTTTTACCCTAGCTTCGATGTGATTCTACTCGATTCAATTCATTTCGATTCTTCTTGATTCAATTCTTTTCGATTCTTTTTGATTCGGTTTGATTCTTTTCGATTCCATTCGATTCTTTTCGATTCGATTTAATTGTTTTGAATCCATTTGATTCGATTCGATTATTTTCGATTCGACTCGATTGGATTCGATTCGGTTCGATTATCGATTCGATTCAATTCCAATTATTTTTGATTCGACTCGATTTGATTATTTTTTATTCAATTCGATTCAATTATTTTCGATTCGATGCAATTCGATTCGATTCTTCTCATTTCAATTCAATTCGATTCTTTCGAATTCGATTCGATTCGATTCTTTGTGTTTCGATTCGATCCTTTTCGATTTGAGTCAATTCTTTTCAATTCGATTTGATATTCTTCGATTCGATTCTTTTCGATTCGATTCGATTCGATTCGTTTCGATTCGATTTTTCGATTCGATTCGATTCTTTTCGATTCAATACGATTCGATGGATTCTTTTCGATGCTAATCAATTCGATTCCATTCTTTTTGATTCGATTCGATTCGATTCTCTTAGATTTGATTTGATACGATTCTTTTCAATTCGATTTGATTCGATTCGATTCGTTTCGATTCGTTCGATTCTCTTTGATGTTTTTTGATTCGATCTTTTCAACCGATTTAATTCGATTCGATTCATTTCGATTTGATTCGATTCGAATTTTTCGATTCTATTCTTTTCAATTCGATTCTTTTCGATTCGATTCGATTCGATTTTTTTCTATTCGCTTCTTTTCGATTCGATTCGATTCGCCTCTTTTCGTTTCGATTCTATTCTTTTGGATTCGATTTGATTCTTTTCGTTTCGATTAGATTCTCTTCGATTCGATTCTTTTCGATTCAGTTCTTTTCGATTCGGTTCGATTTGATTCTTCTCCATTCGATTCGATTCGATTCTTTTCGATTCGATTCGATAAGATTCTTTTCGTTCGATTCAATTCTATTCGATTCTATTCGATTCGATTCGATTCGATTATTTTCAGTTCGATTCTTTTCGTTTCGATTCGATTCTGCTCGATTCTTTTCGATTTGATTCGATTCGATCATTTGGATTCAATTTGTTACATTTCGATTCGATTCTTTTCTATTCAGTTCGATTCGATTCTTTTTGATTCAGTTCGATTCGATTCTTTTCAATTCGATTCGATTCTTTTCGATTTGATTCAATTCTTTTCAATTCGATTCGATTCTTTTCGTTTCGATTTTTTCGATTCGATTCCTTTCAATTCGATTCGATTGGATTCTTTTCGTTTCAATTAGATTCTTTTCGATTTATTTGATTCGAATCTTATCAATTCGATTCGGTACTGTTCGATTCGATTCTTTTCGATTCAGTTCGATTCGATTCTTTTTGATTCGATTCGATTCTTTTCGCTTTGATATGATTCGATTCGTTTCGACTTTTTTCGATTCGTGTCGATTGAATCTATTCGATTCTTTTCTATTCAATTCGATTCGATTGATTCTTTTCGATTCGATTCCATTCGATTCTATTCTTTTCGATTCGATTCGATTCTTTTCGATTCGATTCGATTCTTTTTGATTCGATTTTTTCGATTCGATTCTTTTCAATTTGATTCGATTCTTTTCAATTTGATTCTTTTCGATTCGATTCGATTCGCCTCTTGTCGTTTCGATTCGATTCTTTTTGATTCGATTCGATTCGATTCTTTTGTTTCGATTATATTCTCTTCGATTCGATTCTTTTCGATTCGATTCGATTCTTTTCGATTCGATTCTTCTCGAATCGATTCAATTCAATTCGATTCTTTTCGATTCGATTCTTTTCGATTTGATTCGATTCGATCATTTGGATTCCACTTGTTACATTTCGATTCGAATCTTTTCGATTCGATTCGATTCAATTCTTTTGGATTTCATTGGATTGATTTAGATAATTTTTGATTCGATTCGATTTTTTACCCTAGCTTCGATGTGATTCTACTCGATTCAATTCATTTCGATTCTTCTTGATTCAATTCTTTTCGATTCTTTTTGATTCGGTTTGATTCTTTCGATTCCATTCGATTCTTTTCGATTCGATTTAATTGTTTTTGAATCCATTTGATTCGATTCGATTATTTTCGATTCGACTCGATTGGATTCGATTCGGTTCGATTATCGATTCGATTCAATTCCAATTATTTTTGATTCGACTCGATTTGATTATTTTTTATTCAATTCGATTCAATTATTTTCGATTCGATGCAATTCGATTCGATTCTTCTCATTTCAATTCAATTCGATTCTTTCGAATTCGATTCGATTCGATTCTTTGTGTTTCGATTCGATTCTTTTCGATTTGAGTCAATTCTTTCAATTCGATTTGATATTCTTCGATTCGATTCTTTTCGATTCGATTCTTTTCGATTCGATTCGTTTCGATTCGATTCTTCGATTCGATTCGATTCGATTCTTTTCGATTCAATACGATTCGATCGATTCTTTTCAATGCGAATCAATTCGATTCCATTCTTTTGATTCGATTCGATTCGATTCGATTATTTTTATTTATTTTTTTTATTTTACTTATTTATGATAGTCACAGAGAGAAAGAGAGAGAGGGGCAGAGACATAGGCAGTGGGAGAAGCAGGCTCCATGCACCGGGAGCCCGACATGGGATTCGATCCCGGGTCTCCAGGATCGCGCCCTGGGCCAAAGGCAGGCGGTAAACCGCTGCACCACCCAGGGATCCCGATTCGATTCTTTTAGATTTGATTTGATACGATTCTTTTCAATTCGATTTGATTCGATTCGATTCGTTTTGATTCTCTTTGATGTTCTTTGATTCGATCTTTTCAACCGATTTAATTCGATTCGATTCATTTCGATTCGAATGTTTCGATTCTATTCTTTTTAATTCGATTCTTTTCGATTCGATTCGATTCGATTTTTTTCTTTTCGCTTCTTTTCGATTCGATTCGATTCGCCTCTTTTCGTTTCGATTCTATTGTTTTGGATTCGATTTGATTCCTTTCGTTTCGATTAGATTCTCTTCGATTCGATTCTTTTCGATTCAGTTCTTTTCGATTCGGTTCGATTTGATTCTTCTCCATTCGATTCGATTCGATTCGATAAGATTCTTTTCGTTCGATTCAATTCTGTTCGATTCGATTCGATTCGATTCGATTATTTTCAGTTCGATTCTTTTCGTTTCGATTCGATTCTGCTCGATTCTTTTCGATTTGATTCGATTCGATCATTTGGATTCAATTTGTTACATTTCGATTCGATTCTTTTCTATTCAGGTCGATTCGATTCTTTTTGATTCAGTTCGATTCAATTCTTTTCAACTCAATTCGATTCGGTTCGATTCTTTTCGATTCGATATGATTCGATTCGATTCAACTCAACTCGATTCTTTTCGATTCGATTTTTTTCGATTCGATTCCTTTCAATTCGATTCGATTGGATTCTTTTCGTTTCAATTAGATTCTTTTCGATTTTACTTGATTCGAATCTTATCAATTCGATTCGGTACTGTTCGATTCGATTCTATTCAATTCAATTCGATTGGAATCGATTCTTTTCGATTCAATTCGTTCGATTCGATACGATTCTTTTCGATTGTATTCGATTCGATTCTTTTCGGTTCTCTTCGATTCGATTCTTTTCGATTCAATTCGATATGATTCGATTCTTTTCGATTCCATTCGATTCTTTTCTATTCGATTCGATTCGATTATTTTCGATTCAATTCGGTTTGATTCGATTATTTTCAACTCAATTCGATCGACTCGGTTCAATTATTTTCGATTCGATTCGATTCGATTATTTTCGATTCGATAAGATTACTTTCGATTCGATTATTTTCGATTCGATTTCATTATTTTCAATTCAATTCATTTCGATGTTTTTCGATTCGATTCAATGCGAATCAACTATTTTCTATTAGATTCGCTTCAATTATTTTCTTTTTTTTTCTAAATTTTTTATTTATTTATGATAGTCACAGAGAGAGAGAGAGGCAGAGATAGGCAGAGGGAGAAGCAAGCTCCAAGCACCGGGAGCCCTATGTGGGATTTGATCCCGGGTCTCCAGGATCGCGCCCTGGGCCAAAGGCAGGCACTAAACCGCTGCCCCTCCCAGGAATCCCCGCTTCAATTATTTTCGATTTGATTTGATTCGGTTATTTTCAATTCGATTCCATTTGATTATTTTCATTTCGGTTCGGTACGATTCGATTCTATTATTTTCGATTCGATTCGTTTCTTATCCATTCGAATCGTTTTGATTCCTTTCGGTTTTCGATTTGAATCGATTCTTTTCTTTTCGATTCGATTCTTTTCTATTCGGTTTGATTTTTTTGATTTGAATCGACTCGATTCTTTTTGATTCAAGTATATAAGATTCGATCCGATTCTTTTCGATTCAAATCGATACGATTCTTTTCGATTTGATTCGATTCGTTTTGATTCGACTCGATTCTTTTCGATTCAATTCTTTTCGATTCAATGAAATACGGTTCTATTCTTTTCGATTCGATTTGATTTGATTCTTTTTGATTCCATACGATTCGATTTGATTCTTTTCGATTTGATTCGATTCAACTCGATACTTTTCAAATCGATCATTTCGATCGATTCGATTCGATTCTTTTCATTTCGATTCGATTCTTTTCGATTTGATTCAATTCTTTTCAATTCGATTCGATTCGATTCTTTTCGTTTCGATTTGATTCTCTTCTATTTTATTTGATTCGATTCATTTCAATTAGATTCGATACTGTTCGATTCGATTCTTTTCGATTCAGGTCGATTGGAATCGATTCGATTCTTTCGGTTCTATTCGATTCGATTCGATACGATTCTCTTCGATTCGATTCTTTTCGGTCTGTTCGATTCGATTCTTTTCGATTCAGTTCGATTCGATTCTTTTGGACTCGATTCGATTCTTTGCGCTTTGATATGATTCGATTCGTTTCGACTTTTTTCGATTCGTGTCGATTCGAATCTATTCGATTCTTTTCTATTCAATTCGATTCGATTGATTCTTTTCGATTCGATTCCATTCGATTC
The DNA here is from genome assembly GCF_011100685.1 of Canis lupus familiaris. NCBI lineage: Eukaryota > Metazoa > Chordata > Mammalia > Carnivora > Canidae > Canis > Canis lupus. Next base: position 55,500 of record NW_023330752.1, on the reverse strand, counting down.
TATTCTTTTCGATTCGATTCTATTCTTTTCGATTCGATTCGATTCTTTTTGATTCGATTTTTTCGATTCGATTCTTTTCAATTTGATTCGATTCTTTTCAATTTGATTCTTTTCGATTCGATTCGATTCGCCTCTTGTCGTTTCGATTCGATTCTTTTTGATTCGATTCGATTCGATTCTTTTTGTTTCGATTATATTCTCTTCGATTCGATTCTTTTCGATTCGATTCGATTCTTTTCGATTCGATTCTTCTCGAATCGATTCAATTCAATTCGATTCTTTTCGATTCGATTCTTTTCGATTTGATTCGATTCGATCATTTGGATTCCACTTGTTACATTTCGATTCGAATCTTTTCGATTCGATTCAATTCAATTCTTTTGGATTTCATTGGATTGATTTAGATAATTTTTGATTCGATTCGATTTTTTACCCTATCTTCGATGTGATTCTACTCGATTCAATTCATTTCGATTCTTCTTGATTCAATTCTTTTCGATTCTTTTTGATTCGGTTTGATTCTTTTCGATTCCATTCGATTCTTTTCGATTCGATTTAATTGTTTTTGAATCCATTTGATTCGATTCGATTATTTTCGATTCGACTCGATTGGATTCGATTCGGTTCGATTATCGATTCGATTCAATTCCAATTATTTTTGATTCGACTCGATTTGATTATTTTTTATTCAATTCGATTCAATTATTTTCGATTCGATGCAATTCGATTCGATTCTTCTCATTTCAATTCAATTCGATTCTTTCGAATTCGATTCGATTCGATTCTTTGTGTTTCGATTCGATTCTTTTCGATTTGAGTCAATTCTTTTCAATTCGATTTGATATTCTTCGATTCGATTCTTTTCGATTCGATTCTTTTCGATTCGATTCGTTTCGATTCGATTCTTCGATTCGATTCGATTCGATTCTTTTCGATTCAATACGATTCGATCGATTCTTTTCAATGCGAATCAATTCGATTCCATTCTTTTTGATTCGATTCGATTCGATTCGATTATTTTTATTTATTTTTTTTTATTTTTACTTATTTATGATAGTCACAGAGAGAAAGAGAGAGAGGGGCAGAGACATAGGCAGTGGGAGAAGCAGGCTCCATGCACCGGGAGCCCGACATGGGATTCGATCCCGGGTCTCCAGGATCGCGCCCTGGGCCAAAGGCAGGCGGTAAACCGCTGCACCACCCAGGGATCCCGATTCGATTCTTTTAGATTTGATTTGATACGATTCTTTTCAATTCGATTTGATTCGATTCGATTCGTTTTGATTCTCTTTGATGTTCTTTGATTCGATCTTTTCAACCGATTTAATTCGATTCGATTCATTTCGATTCGAATGTTTCGATTCTATTCTTTTTAATTCGATTCTTTTCGATTCGATTCGATTCGATTTTTTTCTTTTCGCTTCTTTTCGATTCGATTCGATTCGCCTCTTTTCGTTTCGATTCTATTGTTTTGGATTCGATTTGATTCCTTTCGTTTCGATTAGATTCTCTTCGATTCGATTCTTTTCGATTCAGTTCTTTTCGATTCGGTTCGATTTGATTCTTCTCCATTCGATTCGATTCGATTCGATAAGATTCTTTTCGTTCGATTCAATTCTGTTCGATTCTATTCGATTCGATTCGATTATTTTCAGTTCGATTCTTTTCGTTTCGATTCGATTCTGCTCGATTCTTTTCGATTTGATTCGATTCGATCATTTGGATTCAATTTGTTACATTTCGATTCGATTCTTTTCTATTCAGGTCGATTCGATTCTTTTTGATTCAGTTCGATTCAATTCTTTTCAACTCAATTCGATTCGGTTCGATTCTTTTCGATTCGATATGATTCGATTCGATTCAACTCAACTCGATTCTTTTCGATTCGATTTTTTCGATTCGATTCCTTTCAATTCGATTCGATTGGATTCTTTTCGTTTCAATTAGATTCTTTTCGATTTTACTTGATTCGAATCTTATCAATTCGATTCGGTACTGTTCGATTCGATTCTATTCAATTCAATTCGATTGGAATCGATTCTTTTCGATTCAATTCGATTCGATTCGATACGATTCTTTTCGATTGTATTCGATTCGATTCTTTTCGGTTCTCTTCGATTCGATTCTTTTCGATTCAATTCGATATGATTCGATTCTTTTCGATTCCATTCGATTCTTTTCTATTCGATTCGATTCGATTATTTTCGATTCAATTCGGTTTGATTCGATTATTTTCAACTCAATTCGATCGACTCGGTTCAATTATTTTCGATTCGATTCGATTCGATTATTTTCGATTCGATAAGATTACTTTCGATTCGATTATTTTCGATTCGATTTCATTATTTTCAATTCAATTCATTTCGATGTTTTTCGATTCGATTCAATGCGAATCAACTATTTTCTATTAGATTCGCTTCAATTATTTTCTTTTTTTTTCTAAATTTTTTATTTATTTATGATAGTCACAGAGAGAGAGAGAGAGGCAGAGATAGGCAGAGGGAGAAGCAAGCTCCAAGCACCGGGAGCCCTATGTGGGATTTGATCCCGGGTCTCCAGGATCGCGCCCTGGGCCAAAGGCAGGCACTAAACCGCTGCCCCTCCCAGGAATCCCCGCTTCAATTATTTTCGATTTGATTTGATTCGGTTATTTTCAATTCGATTCCATTTGATTATTTTCATTTCGGTTCGGTACGATTCGATTCTATTATTTTCGATTCGATTCGTTTCGTATCCATTCGAATCGTTTTGATTCCTTTCGGTTTTCGATTTGAATCGATTCTTTTCTTTTCGATTCGATTCTTTTCTATTCGGTTTGATTTTTTTGATTTGAATCGACTCGATTCTTTTTGATTCAAGTATATAAGATTCGATCCGATTCTTTTCGATTCAAATCGATACGATTCTTTTCGATTTGATTCGATTCGTTTTGATTCGACTCGATTCTTTTCGATTCAATTCTTTTCGATTCAATGAAATACGGTTCTATTCTTTTCGATTCGATTTGATTTGATTCTTTTTGATTCCATACGATTCGATTTGATTCTTTTCGATTTGATTCGATTCAACTCGATACTTTTCAAATCGATCATTTCGATCGATTCGATTCGATTCTTTTCATTTCGATTCGATTCTTTTCGATTTGATTCAATTCTTTTCAATTCGATTCGATTCGATTCTTTTCGTTTCGATTTGATTCTCTTCTATTTTATTTGATTCGATTCATTTCAATTAGATTCGATACTGTTCGATTCGATTCTTTCGATTCAGGTCGATTGGAATCGATTCGATTCTTTCGGTTCTATTCGATTCTATTCGATACGATTCTCTTCGATTCGATTCTTTTCGGTCTGTTCGATTCGATTCTTTTCGATTCAGTTCGATTCGATTCTTTTGGACTCGATTCGATTCTTTGCGCTTTGATATGATTCGATTCGTTTCGACTTTTTTCGATTCGTGTCGATTCGAATCTATTCGATTCTTTTCTATTCAATTCGATTCGATTGATTCTTTTCGATTCGATTCCATTCGATTCTATTCTTTTCGATTCTTTTCGATTCGATACGATTCGATTCGATTCTTTTTGATTCGATTTTTTCGATTCGATTCTTTTCAATTTGATTCGATTCTTTTCAATTTGATTCTTTTCGATTCGATTCGATTCTCCTCTTGTCGTTTCGATTCGATTCTTTTTGATTCGATTCGATTCGATTCTTTTTGTTTCGATTATATTCTCTTCGATTCGATTCTTTTCGATTCGATTCGATTTGATACGATTCGCTTCTTTTCGATTCGATTCTTCTCGAATCGATTCAATTCAATTCGATTCTTTTCGATTCGATTCTTTTCGATTTGATTCGATTCGATCATTTGGATTCCACTTGTTACATTTCGATTCGAATCTTTTCGATTCGATTCGATTCAATTCTTTTGGATTTCATTGGATTGAGTTAGATAATTTTTGATTCGATTCGATTCTTTTACCCTAGCTTCGATGTGATTCTACTCGATTCAATTCATTTCGATTCTTCTTGATTCAATTCTTTTCGATTCTTTTGATTCGGTTTGATTCTTTTCGATTCCATTCGATTCTTTTCGATTCGATTTAATTGTTTTTGAATCCATTTGATTCGATTCGATTATTTTCGATTCGACTCGATTGGATTCGATTCGGTTCGATTATCGATTCGATTCAATTCCAATTATTTTTGATTCGACTCGATTTGATTATTTTTTATTCAATTCGATTCAATTATTTTCGATTCGATGCAATTCGATTCGATTCTTCTCATTTCAATTCAATTCGATTCTTTCGAATTCGATTCGATTCGATTCTTTGTGTTTCGATTCGATCCTTTTCGATTTGAGTCAATTCTTTTCAATTCGATTTGATATTCTTCGATTCAATTCTTTTCGATTCGATTCGATTCGATTCTTTTCGATTCGATTCGATTCCATTCGATTCGATTCTTTTCGATTCAATACGATTCGATCGATTCTTTTCGATGCGAATCAATTCGATTCCATTCTTTTTGATTCGATTCGATTCGATTCTTTTAGATTTGATTTGATACGATTCTTTTCAATTCGATTTGATTCGATTCGATTCGTTTCGATTCGTTTCGATTCTCTTTGATGTTTTTTGATTCGATCTTTTCAACCGATTTAATTCGATTCGATTCATTTCGATTTGATTCGATTCGAATTTTTCGATTCTATTCTTTTCAATTCGATTCTTTTCGATTCGATTCGATTCGATTTTTTTCTATTCGCTTCTTTTCGATTCGATTCGATTCGCCTCTTTTCGTTTCGATTCTATTCTTTTGGATTCGATTTGATTCTTTTCGTTTCGATTAGATTCTCTTCGATTCGATTCTTTTCGATTCAGTTCTTTTCGATTCGGTTCGATTTGATTCTTCTCCATTCGATTCGATTCGATTCTTTTCGATTCGATTCGATAAGATTCTTTTCGTTCGATTCAATTCTATTCGATTCTATTCGATTCGATTCGATTCGATTATTTTCAGTTCGATTCTTTTCGTTTCGATTCGATTCTGCTCGATTCTTTTCGATTTGATTCGATTCGATCATTTGGATTCAATTTGTTACATTTCGATTCGATTCTTTTCTATTCAGTTCGATTCGATTCTTTTTGATTCAGTTCGATTCGATTCTTTTCAATTCGATTCGATTCTTTTCGATTTGATTCAATTCTTTTCAATTCGATTCGATTCGATTCTTTTCGTTTCGATTTTTTCAATTCGATTCCTTTCAATTCGATTCGATTGGATTCTTTTCGTTTCAATTAGATTCTTTTCGATTTTATTTGATTCGAATCTTATCAATTCGATTCGGTACTGTTCGATTCGATTCTTTTCGATTCAGTTCGATTCGATTCTTTTTGATTCGATTCGATTCTTTTCGCTTTGATATGATTCGATTCGTTTCGACTTTTTTCGATTCGTGTCGATTCGAATCTATTCGATTCTTTTCTATTCAATTCGATTCGATTGATTCTTTTCGATTCGATTCCATTCGATTCTATTCTTTTCAATTCGATTCGATTCTTTTCGATTCGATTCGATTCTTTTTGATTCGATTTTTTCGATTCGATTCTTTTCAATTTGATTCGATTCTTTTCAATTTGATTCTTTTCGATTCGATTCGATTCGCCTCTTGTTTCGATTCGATTCTTTTGATTCGATTCGATTCGATTCTTTTTGTTTCGATTATATTCTCTTCGATTCGATTCTTTTCGATTCGATTCGATTCTTTTCGATTCGATTCTTCTCGAATCGATTCAATTCAATTCGATTCTTTTCGATTCGATTCTTTTCGATTTGATTCGATTCGATCATTTGGATTCCACTTGTTACATTTCGATTCGAATCTTTTCGATTCGATTCGATTCAATTCTTTTGGATTTCATTGGATTGATTTAGATAATTTTTGATTCGATTCGATTCTTTTACCCTAGCTTCGATGTGATTCTACTCGATTCAATTCATTTCGATTCTTCTTGATTCAATTCTTTTCGATTCTTTTTGATTCGGTTTGATTCTTTTCGATTCCATTCGATTCTTTTCGATTCGATTTAATTGTTTTTGAATCCATTTGATTCGATTCGATTATTTTCGATTCGACTCGATTGGATTCGATTCGGTTCGATTATCGATTCGATTCAATTCCAATTATTTTTGATTCGACTCGATTTGATTATTTTTTATTCAATTCGATTCAATTATTTTCGATTCGATGCAATTCGATTCGATTCTTCTCATTTCAATTCAATTCGATTCTTTCGAATTCGATTCGATTCGATTCTTTGTGTTTCGATTCGATTCTTTTCGATTTAAGTCAATTCGTTTCAATTCGATTTGATATTCTTCGATTCGATTCTTTTCGATTCGATTCTTTTCGATTCGATTCGTTTCGATTCGATTCTTCGATTCGATTCGATTCGATTCTTTTCGATTCAATACGATTCGATCGATTCTTTTCAATGCGAATCAATTCGATTCCATTCTTTTTGATTCGATTCGATTCGATTCGATTATTTTTATTTATTTTTTTTATTTTACTTATTTATGATAGTCACAGAGAGAAAGAGAGAGAGGGGCAGAGACATAGGCAGTGGGAGAAGCAGGCTCCATGCACCGGGAGCCCGACATGGGATTCGATCCCGGGTCTCCAGGATCGCGCCCTGGGCCAAAGGCAGGCGGTAAACCGCTGCACCACCCAGGGATCCCGATTCGATTCTTTTAGATTTGATTTGATACGATTCTTTTCAATTCGATTTGATTCGATTCGTTTCGATTCTCTTTGATGTTTTTTGATTCGATCTTTTCAACCGATTTAATTCGATTCGATTCATTTCGATTCGAATGTTTCGATTCTATTCTTTTTAATTCGATTCTTTTCGATTCGATTCGATTCGATTTTTTTCTTTTCGCTTCTTTTCGATTCGATTCGATTCGCCTCTTTTCGTTTCGATTCTATTGTTTTGGATTCGATTTGATTCCTTTCGTTTCGATTAGATTCTCTTCGATTCGATTCTTTTCGATTCAGTTCTTTTCGATTCGGTTCGATTTGATTCTTCTCCATTCGATTCGATTCGATTCGATAAGATTCTTTTCGTTCGATTCAATTCTGTTCGATTCTATTCGATTCGATTCGATTATTTTCAGTTCGATTCTTTTCGTTTCGATTCGATTCTGCTCGATTCTTTTCGATTTGATTCGATTCGATCATTTGGATTCAATTTGTTACATTTCGATTCGATTCTTTTCTATTCAGGTCGATTCGATTCTTTTTGATTCAGTTCGATTCAATTCTTTTCAACTCAATTCGATTCGGTTCGATTCTTTTCGATTCGATATGATTCGATTCGATTCAACTCAACTCGATTCTTTTCGATTCGATTTTTTCGATTCGATTCCTTTCAATTCGATTCGATTGGATTCTTTTCGTTTCAATTAGATTCTTTTCGATTTTACTTGATTCGAATCTTATCAATTCGATTCGGTACTGTTCGATTCGATTCTATTCAATTCAATTCGATTGGAATCGATTCTTTTCGATTCAATTCGATTCGATTCGATACGATTCTTTTCGATTGTATTCGATTCGATTCTTTTCGGTTCTCTTCGATTCGATTCTTTTCGATTCAATTCGATATGATTCGATTCTTTTCGATTCCATTCGATTCTTTTCTATTCGATTCGATTCGATTATTTTCGATTCAATTCGGTTTGATTCGATTATTTTCAACTCAATTCGATCGACTCGGTTCAATTATTTTCGATTCGATTCGATTCGATTATTTTCGATTCGATAAGATTACTTTCGATTCGATTATTTTCGATTCGATTTCATTATTTTCAATTCAATTCATTTCGATGTTTTTCGATTCGATTCAATGCGAATCAACTATTTTCTATTAGATTCGCTTCAATTATTTTCTTTTTTTTTCTAAATTTTTTATTTATTTATGATAGTCACAGAGAGAGAGAGAGAGGCAGAGATAGGCAGAGGGAGAAGCAAGCTCCAAGCACCGGGAGCCCTATGTGGGATTTGATCCCGGGTCTCCAGGATCGCGCCCTGGGCCAAAGGCAGGCACTAAACCGCTGCCCCTCCCAGGAATCCCCGCTTCAATTATTTTCGATTTGATTTGATTCGGTTATTTTCAATTCGATTCCATTTGATTATTTTCATTTCGGTTCGGTACGATTCGATTCTATTATTTTCGATTCGATTCGTTTCGTATCCATTCGAATCGTTTTGATTCCTTTCGGTTTTCGATTTGAATCGATTCTTTTCTTTTCGATTCGATTCTTTTCTATTCGGTTTGATTTTTTGATTTGAATCGACTCGATTCTTTTTGATTCAAGTATATAAGATTCGATCCGATTCTTTTCGATTCAAATCGATACGATTCTTTTCGATTTGATTCGATTCGTTTTGATTCGACTCGATTCTTTTCGATTCAATTCTTTTCGATTCAATGAAATACGGTTCTATTCTTTTCGATTCGATTTGATTTGATTCTTTTTGATTCCATACGATTCGATTTGATTCTTTTCGATTTGATTCGATTCAACTCGATACTTTTCAAATCGATCATTTCGATCGATTCGATTCGATTCTTTTCATTTCGATTCGATTCTTTTCGATTTGATTCAATTCTTTTCAATTCGATTCGATTCGATTCTTTTCGTTTCGATTTGATTCTCTTCTATTTTATTTGATTCGATTCATTTCAATTAGATTCGATACTGTTCGATTCGATTCTTTTCGATTCAGGTCGATTGGAATCGATTCGATTCTTTCGGTTCTATTCGATTCGATTCGATACGATTCTCTTCGATTCGATTCTTTTCGGTCTGTTCGATTCGATTCTTTTCGATTCAGTTCGATTCGATTCTTTTGGACTCGATTCGATTCTTTGCGCTTTGATATGATTCGATTCGTTTCGACTTTTTTCGATTCGTGTCGATTCGAATCTATTCGATTCTTTTCTATTCAATTCGATTCGATTGATTCTTTTCGATTCGATTCCATTCGATTCTATTCTTTTCGATTCGATTCTATTCTTTTCGATTCGATTCGATTCTTTTGATTCGATTTTTTCGATTCGATTCTTTTCAATTTGATTCGATTCTTTTCAATTTGATTCTTTTCGATTCGATTCGATTCGCCTCTTGTCGTTTCGATTCGATTCTTTTTGATTCGATTCGATTCGATTCTTTTTGTTTCGATTATATTCTCTTCGATTCGATTCTTTTCGATTCGATTCGATTTGATACGATTCGCTTCTTTTCGATTCGATTCTTCTCGAATCGATTCAATTCAATTCGATTCTTTTCGATTCGATTCTTTTCGATTTGATTCGATTCGATCATTTGGATTCCACTTGTTACATTTCGATTCGAATCTTTTCGATTCGATTCGATTCAATTCTTTTGGATTTCATTGGATTGAGTTAGATAATTTTTGATTCGATTCGATTCTTTTACCCTAGCTTCGATGTGATTCTACTCGATTCAATTCATTTCGATTCTTCTTGATTCAATTCTTTTCGATTCTTTTTGATTCGGTTTGATTCTTTTCGATTCCATTCGATTCTTTTCGATTCGATTTAATTGTTTTTGAATCCATTTGATTCGATTCGATTATTTTCGATTCGACTCGATTGGATTCGATTCGGTTCGATTATCGATTCGATTCAATTCCAATTATTTTGATTCGACTCGATTTGATTATTTTTTATTCAATTCGATTCAATTATTTTCGATTCGATGCAATTCGATTCGATTCTTCTCATTTCAATTCAATTCGATTCTTTCGAATTCGATTCGATTCGATTCTTTGTGTTTCGATTCGATCCTTTTCGATTTGAGTCAATTCTTTTCAATTCGATTTGATATTCTTCGATTCAATTCTTTTCGATTCGATTCGATTCGATTCTTTTCGATTCGATTCGATTCCATTCGATTCGATTCTTTTCGATTCAATACGATTCGATCGATTCTTTTCGATGCGAATCAATTCGATTCCATTCTTTTGATTCGATTCGATTCGATTCTTTTAGATTTGATTTGATACGATTCTTTTCAATTCGATTTGATTCAATTCGATTCGTTTCGATTCTCTTTGATGTTTTTTGATTCGATCTTTTCAACCGATTTAATTCGATTCGATTCATTTCGATTTGATTCGATTCGAATTTTTCGATTCTATTCTTTTCAATTCGATTCTTTTCGATTCGATTCGATTCGATTTTTTTCTATTCGCTTCTTTTCGATTCGATTCGATTCGCCTCTTTTCGTTTCGATTCTATTCTTTTGGATTCGATTTGATTCTTTTCGTTTCGATTAGATTCTCTTCGATTCGATTCTTTTCGATTCAGTTCTTTTCGATTCGGTTCGATTTGATTCTTCTCCATTCGATTCGATTCGATTCTTTTCGATTCGATTCGATAAGATTCTTTTCGTTCGATTCAATTCTATTCGATTCTATTCGATTCGATTCGATTCGATTATTTTCAGTTCGATTCTTTTCGTTTCGATTCGATTCTGCTCGATTCTTTTCGATTTGATTCGATTCGATCATTTGGATTCAATTTGTTACATTTCGATTCGATTCTTTTCTATTCAGTTCGATTCGATTCTTTTTGATTCAGTTCGATTCGATTCTTTTCAATTCGATTCGATTCTTTTCGATTTGATTCAATTCTTTTCAATTCGATTCGATTCTTTTCGTTTCGATTTTTTCGATTCGATTCCTTTCAATTCGATTCGATTGGATTCTTTTCGTTTCAATTAGATTCTTTTCGATTTTATTTGATTCGAATCTTATCAATTCGATTCGGTACTGTTCGATTCGATTCTTTTCGATTCAGTTCGATTCGATTCTTTTTGATTCGATTCGATTCTTTTCGCTTTGATATGATTCGATTCGTTTCGACTTTTTTCGATTCGTGTCGATTTGAATCTATTCGATTCTTTTCTATTCAATTCGATTCGATTGATTCTTTTCGATTCGATTCCATTCGATTCTATTCTTTTCGATTCGATTCGATTCTTTTCGATTCGATTCGATTCTTTTTGATTCGATTTTTTCGATTCGATTCTTTTCAATTTGATTCGATTCTTTTCAATTTGATTCTTTTCGATTCGATTCGATTCGCCTCTTGTCGTTTCGATTCGATTCTTTTTGATTCGATTCGATTCGATTCTTTTGTTTCGATTATATTCTCTTCGATTCGATTCTTTTCGATTCGATTCGATTCTTTTCGATTCGATTCTTCTCGAATCGATTCAATTCAATTCGATTCTTTTCGATTCGATTCTTTTCGATTTGATTCGATTCGATCATTTGGATTCCACTTGTTACATTTCGATTCGAATCTTTTCGATTCGATTCGATTCAATTCTTTTGGATTTCATTGGATTGATTTAGATAATTTTTGATTCGATTCGATTTTTTACCCTAGCTTCGATGTGATTCTACTCGATTCAATTCATTTCGATTCTTCTTGATTCAATTCTTTTCGATTCTTTTTGATTCGGTTTGATTCTTTTCGATTCCATTCGATTCTTTTCGATTCGATTTAATTGTTTTTGAATCCATTTGATTCGATTCGATTATTTTCGATTCGACTCGATTGGATTCGATTCGGTTCGATTATCGATTCGATTCAATTCCAATTATTTTTGATTCGACTCGATTTGATTATTTTTTATTCAATTCGATTCAATTATTTTCGATTCGATGCAATTCGATTCGATTCTTCTCATTTCAATTCAATTCGATTCTTTCGAATTCGATTCGATTCGATTCTTTGTGTTTCGATTCGATTCTTTTCGATTTGAGTCAATTCTTTTCAATTCGATTTGATATTCTTCGATTCGATTCTTTTCGATTCGATTCTTTTCGATTCGATTCGTTTCGATTCGATTCTTCGATTCGATTCGATTCGATTCTTTTCGATTCAATACGATTCGATCGATTCTTTTCAATGCGAATCAATTCGATTCCATTCTTTTTGATTCGATTCGATTCGATTCGATTATTTTTATTTATTTTTTTTTATTTTTACTTATTTATGATAGTCACAGAGAGAAAGAGAGAGAGGGGCAGAGACATAGGCAGTGGGAGAAGCAGGCTCCATGCACCGGGAGCCCGACATGGGATTCGATCCCGGGTCTCCAGGATCGCGCCCTGGGCCAAAGGCAGGCGGTAAACCGCTGCACCACCCAGGGATCCCGATTCGATTCTTTTAGATTTGATTTGATACGATTCTTTTCAATTCGATTTGATTCGATTCGATTCGTTTCGATTCTCTTTGATGTTTTTGATTCGATCTTTTCAACCGATTTAATTCGATTCGATTCATTTCGATTCGAATGTTTCGATTCTATTCTTTTTAATTCGATTCTTTCGATTCGATTCGATTCGATTTTTTTCTTTTCGCTTCTTTTCGATTCGATTCGATTCGCCTCTTTTCGTTTCGATTCTATTGTTTTGGATTCGATTTGATTCCTTTCGTTTCGATTAGATTCTCTTCGATTCGATTCTTTTCGATTCAGTTCTTTTCGATTCGGTTCGATTTGATTCTTCTCCATTCGATTCGATTCGATTCGATAAGATTCTTTTCGTTCGATTCAATTCTGTTCGATTCGATTCGATTCGATTCGATTCGATTATTTTCAGTTCGATTCTTTTCGTTTCGATTCGATTCTGCTCGATTCTTTTCGATTTGATTCGATTCGATCATTTGGATTCAATTTGTTACATTTCGATTCGATTCTTTTCTATTCAGGTCGATTCGATTCTTTTTGATTCAGTTCGATTCAATTCTTTTCAACTCAATTCGATTCGGTTCGATTCTTTTCGATTCGATATGATTCGATTCGATTCAACTCAACTCGATTCTTTTCGATTCGATTTTTTCGATTCGATTCCTTTCAATTCGATTCGATTGGATTCTTTTCGTTTCAATTAGATTCTTTTCGATTTTACTTGATTCGAATCTTATCAATTCGATTCGGTACTGTTCGATTCGATTCTATTCAATTCAATTCGATTGGAATCGATTCTTTTCGATTCAATTCGATTCGATTCGATACGATTCTTTTCGATTGTATTCGATTCGATTCTTTTCGGTTCTCTTCGATTCGATTCTTTTCGATTCAATTCGATATGATTCGATTCTTTTCGATTCCATTCGATTCTTTTCTATTCGATTCGATTCGATTATTTTCGATTCAATTCGGTTTGATTCGATTATTTTCAACTCAATTCGATCGACTCGGTTCAATTATTTTCGATTCGATTCGATTCGATTATTTTCGATTCGATAAGATTACTTTCGATTCGATTATTTTCGATTCGATTTCATTATTTTCAATTCAATTCATTTCGATGTTTTTCGATTCGATTCAATGCGAATCAACTATTTTCTATTAGATTCGCTTCAATTATTTTCTTTTTTTTTCTAAATTTTTTATTTATTTATGATAGTCACAGAGAGAGAGAGAGAGGCAGAGATAGGCAGAGGGAGAAGCAAGCTCCAAGCACCGGGAGCCCTATGTGGGATTTGATCCCGGGTCTCCAGGATCGCGCCCTGGGCCAAAGGCAGGCACTAAACCGCTGCCCCTCCCAGGAATCCCCGCTTCAATTATTTTCGATTTGATTTGATTCGGTTATTTTCAATTCGATTCCATTTGATTATTTTCATTTCGGTTCGGTACGATTCGATTCTATTATTTTCGATTCGATTCGTTTCGTATCCATTCGAATCGTTTTGATTCCTTTCGGTTTTCGATTTGAATCGATTCTTTTCTTTTCGATTCGATTCTTTTCTATTCGGTTTGATTTTTTGATTTGAATCGACTCGATTCTTTTTGATTCAAGTATATAAGATTCGATCCGATTCTTTTCGATTCAAATCGATACGATTCTTTTCGATTTGATTCGATTCGTTTTGATTCGACTCGATTCTTTTCGATTCAATTCTTTTCGATTCAATGAAATACGGTTCTATTCTTTTCGATTCGATTTGATTTGATTCTTTTTGATTCCATACGATTCGATTTGATTCTTTTCGATTTGATTCGATTCAACTCGATACTTTTCAAATCGATCATTTCGATCGATTCGATTCGATTCTTTTCATTTCGATTCGATTCTTTTCGATTTGATTCAATTCTTTTCAATTCGATTCGATTCGATTCTTTTCGTTTCGATTTGATTCTCTTCTATTTTATTTGATTCGATTCATTTCAATTAGATTCGATACTGTTCGATTCGATTCTTTTCGATTCAGGTCGATTGGAATCGATTCGATTCTTTCGGTTCTATTCGATTCGATTCGATACGATTCTCTTCGATTCGATTCTTTTCGGTCTGTTCGATTCGATTCTTTTCGATTCAGTTCGATTCGATTCTTTTGGACTCGATTCGATTCTTTGCGCTTTGATATGATTCGATTCGTTTCGACTTTTTTCGATTCGTGTCGATTCGAATCTATTCGATTCTTTTCTATTCAATTCGATTCGATTGATTCTTTTCGATTCGATTCCATTCGATTCTATTCTTTTCGATTCTTTCGATTCGATACGATTCGATTCGATTCTTTTTGATTCGATTTTTTCGATTCGATTCTTTTCAATTTGATTCGATTCTTTTCAATTTGATTCTTTTCGATTCGATTCGATTCGCCTCTTGTCGTTTCGATTCGATTCTTTTTGATTCGATTCGATTCGATTCTTTTTGTTTCGATTATATTCTCTTCGATTCGATTCTTTTCGATTCGATTCGATTTGATACGATTCGCTTCTTTTCGATTCGATTCTTCTCGAATCGATTCAATTCAATTCGATTCTTTTCGATTCGATTCTTTTCGATTTGATTCGATTCGATCATTTGGATTCCACTTGTTACATTTCGATTCGAATCTTTTCGATTCGATTCGATTCAATTCTTTTGGATTTCATTGGATTGAGTTAGATAATTTTTGATTCGATTCGATTCTTTTACCCTAGCTTCGATGTGATTCTACTCGATTCAATTCATTTCGATTCTTCTTGATTCAATTCTTTTCGATTCTTTTTGATTCGGTTTGATTCTTTTCGATTCCATTCGATTCTTTTCGATTCGATTTAATTGTTTTTGAATCCATTTGATTCGATTCGATTATTTTCGATTCGACTCGATTGGATTCGATTCGGTTCGATTATCGATTCGATTCAATTCCAATTATTTTTGATTCGACTCGATTTGATTATTTTTTATTCAATTCGATTCAATTATTTTCGATTCGATGCAATTCGATTCGATTCTTCTCATTTCAATTCAATTCGATTCTTTCGAATTCGATTCGATTCGATTCTTTGTGTTTCGATTCGATCCTTTTCGATTTGAGTCAATTCTTTTCAATTCGATTTGATATTCTTCGATTCAATTCTTTTCGATTCGATTCGATTCGATTCTTTTCGATTCGATTCGATTCCATTCGATTCGATTCTTTTCGATTCAATACGATTCGATCGATTCTTTTCGATGCGAATCAATTCGATTCCATTCTTTTTGATTCGATTCGATTCGATTCTTTTAGATTTGATTTGATACGATTCTTTTCAATTCGATTTGATTCAATTCGATTCGTTTCGATTCGTTTCGATTCTCTTTGATGTTTTTTGATTCGATCTTTTCAACCGATTTAATTCGATTCGATTCATTTCGATTTGATTCGATTCGAATTTTTCGATTCTATTCTTTTCAATTCGATTCTTTTCGATTCGATTCGATTCGATTTTTTTCTATTCGCTTCTTTTCGATTCGATTCGATTCGCCTCTTTTCGTTTCGATTCTATTCTTTTGGATTCGATTTGATTCTTTTCGTTTCGATTAGATTCTCTTCGATTCGATTCTTTTCGATTCAGTTCTTTTCGATTCGGTTCGATTTGATTCTTCTCCATTCGATTCGATTCGATTCTTTCGATTCGATTCGATAAGATTCTTTTCGTTCGATTCAATTCTATTCGATTCTATTCTATTCGATTCGATTCGATTATTTTCAGTTCGATTCTTTTCGTTTCGATTCGATTCTGCTCGATTCTTTTCGATTTGATTCGATTCGATCATTTGGATTCAATTTGTTACATTTCGATTCGATTCTTTTCTATTCAGTTCGATTCGATTCTTTTTGATTCAGTTCGATTCGATTCTTTTCAATTCGATTCGATTCTTTTCGATTTGATTCAATTCTTTTCAATTCGATTCGATTCGATTCTTTTCGTTTCGATTTTTTCAATTCGATTCCTTTCAATTCGATTCGATTGGATTCTTTTCGTTTCAATTAGATTCTTTTCGATTTTATTTGATTCGAATCTTATCAATTCGATTCGGTACTGTTCGATTCGATTCTTTTCGATTCAGTTCGATTCGATTCTTTTTGATTCGATTCGATTCTTTTCGCTTTGATATGATTCGATTCGTTTCGACTTTTTTCGATTCGTGTCGATTCGAATCTATTCGATTCTTTTCTATTCAATTCGATTCGATTGATTCTTTTCGATTCGATTCCATTCGATTCTATTCTTTTCAATTCGATTCGATTCTTTTCGATTCGATTCGATTCTTTTTGATTCGATTTTTTCGATTCGATTCTTTTCAATTTGATTCGATTCTTTTCAATTTGATTCTTTTCGATTCGATTCGATTCGCCTCTTGTCGTTTCGATTCGATTCTTTTTGATTCGATTCGATTCGATTCTTTTTGTTTCGATTATATTCTCTTCGATTCGATTCTTTTCGATTCGATTCGATTCTTTTCGATTCGATTCTTCTCGAATCGATTCAATTCAATTCGATTCTTTTCGATTCGATTCTTTTCGATTTGATTCGATTCGATCATTTGGATTCCACTTGTTACATTTCGATTCGAATCTTTTCGATTCGATTCGATTCAATTCTTTTGGATTTCATTGGATTGATTTAGATAATTTTTGATTCGATTCGATTTTTTACCCTAGCTTCGATGTGATTCTACTCGATTCAATTCATTTCGATTCTTCTTGATTCAATTCTTTTCGATTCTTTTTGATTCGGTTTGATTCTTTTCGATTCCATTCGATTCTTTTCGATTCGATTTAATTGTTTTTGAATCCATTTGATTCGATTCGATTATTTTCGATTCGACTCGATTGGATTCGATTCGGTTCGATTATCGATTCGATTCAATTCCAATTATTTTTGATTCGACTCGATTTGATTATTTTTTATTCAATTCGATTCAATTATTTTCGATTCGATGCAATTCGATTCGATTCTTCTCATTTCAATTCAATTCGATTCTTTCGAATTCGATTCGATTCGATTCTTTGTGTTTCGATTCGATTCTTTTCGATTTGAGTCAATTCTTTTCAATTCGATTTGATATTCTTCGATTCGATTCTTTTCGATTCGATTCTTTTCGATTCGATTCGTTTCGATTCGATTCTTCGATTCGATTCGATTCGATTCTTTTCGATTCAATACGATTCGATCGATTCTTTTCAATGCGAATCAATTCGATTCCATTCTTTTGATTCGATTCGATTCGATTCGATTATTTTTATTTATTTTTTTTTATTTTTATTTATTTATGATAGTCACAGAGAGAAAGAGAGAGAGGGGCAGAGACATAGGCAGTGGGAGAAGCAGGCTCCATGCACCGGGAGCCCGACATGGGATTCGATCCCGGGTCTCCAGGATCGCGCCCTGGGCCAAAGGCAGGCGGTAAACCGCTGCACCACCCAGGGATCCCGATTCGATTCTTTTAGATTTGATTTGATACGATTCTTTTCAATTCGATTTGATTCGATTCGATTCGTTTCGATTCTCTTTGATGTTTTTTGATTCGATCTTTTCAACCGATTTAATTCGATTCGATTCATTTCGATTCGAATGTTTCGATTCTATTCTTTTTAATTCGATTCTTTTCGATTCGATTCGATTCGATTTTTTTCTTTTCGCTTCTTTTCGATTCGATTCGATTCGCCTCTTTTCGTTTCGATTCTATTGTTTTGGATTCGATTTGATTCCTTTCGTTTCGATTAGATTCTCTTCGATTCGATTCTTTTCGATTCAGTTCTTTTCGATTCGGTTCGATTTGATTCTTCTCCATTCGATTCGATTCGATTCGATAAGATTCTTTTCGTTCGATTCAATTCTGTTCGATTCTATTCGATTCGATTCGATTCGATTATTTTCAGTTCGATTCTTTTCGTTTCGATTCGATTCTGCTCGATTCTTTTCGATTTGATTCGATTCGATCATTTGGATTCAATTTGTTACATTTCGATTCGATTCTTTTCTATTCAGGTCGATTCGATTCTTTTTGATTCAGTTCGATTCAATTCTTTTCAACTCAATTCGATTCGGTTCGATTCTTTTCGATTCGATATGATTCGATTCGATTCAACTCAACTCGATTCTTTTCGATTCGATTTTTTCGATTCGATTCCTTTCAATTCGATTCGATTGGATTCTTTTCGTTTCAATTAGATTCTTTTCGATTTTACTTGATTCGAATCTTATCAATTCGATTCGGTACTGTTCGATTCGATTCTATTCAATTCAATTCGATTGGAATCGATTCTTTTCGATTCAATTCGATTCGATTCGATACGATTCTTTTCGATTGTATTCGATTCGATTCTTTTCGGTTCTCTTCGATTCGATTCTTTTCGATTCAATTCGATATGATTCGATTCTTTTCGATTCCATTCGATTCTTTTCTATTCGATTCGATTCGATTATTTTCGATTCAATTCGGTTTGATTCGATTATTTTCAACTCAATTCGATCGACTCGGTTCAATTATTTTCGATTCGATTCGATTCGATTATTTTCGATTCGATAAGATTACTTTCGATTCGATTATTTTCGATTCGATTTCATTATTTTCAATTCAATTCATTTCGATGTTTTTCGATTCGATTCAATGCGAATCAACTATTTTCTATTAGATTCGCTTCAATTATTTTCTTTTTTTTCTAAATTTTTTATTTATTTATGATAGTCACAGAGAGAGAGAGAGAGGCAGAGATAGGCAGAGGGAGAAGCAAGCTCCAAGCACCGGGAGCCCTATGTGGGATTTGATCCCGGGTCTCCAGGATCGCGCCCTGGGCCAAAGGCAGGCACTAAACCGCTGCCCCTCCCAGGAATCCCCGCTTCAATTATTTTCGATTTGATTTGATTCGGTTATTTTCAATTCGATTCCATTTGATTATTTTCATTTCGGTTCGGTACGATTCGATTCTATTATTTTCGATTCGATTCGTTTCGTATCCATTCGAATCGTTTTGATTCCTTTCGGTTTTCGATTTGAATCGATTCTTTTCTTTTCGATTCGATTCTTTTCTATTCGGTTTGATTTTTTTGATTTGAATCGACTCGATTCTTTTTGATTCAAGTATATAAGATTCGATCCGATTCTTTTCGATTCAAATCGATACGATTCTTTTCGATTTGATTCGATTCGTTTTGATTCGACTCGATTCTTTTCGATTCAATTCTTTTCGATTCAATGAAATACGGTTCTATTCTTTTCGATTCGATTTGATTTGATTCTTTTTGATTCCATACGATTCGATTTGATTCTTTTCGATTTGATTCGATTCAACTCGATACTTTTCAAATCGATCATTTCGATCGATTCGATTCGATTCTTTTCATTTCGATTCGATTCTTTTCGATTTGATTCAATTCTTTTCAATTCGATTCGATTCGATTCTTTTCGTTTCGATTTGATTCTCTTCTATTTTATTTGATTCGATTCATTTCAATTAGATTCGATACTGTTCGATTCGATTCTTTTCGATTCAGGTCGATTGGAATCGATTCGATTCTTTCGGTTCTATTCGATTCGATTCGATACGATTCTCTTCGATTCGATTCTTTTCGGTCTGTTCGATTCGATTCTTTTCGATTCAGTTCGATTCGATTCTTTTGGACTCGATTCGATTCTTTGCGCTTTGATATGATTCGATTCGTTTCGACTTTTTTCGATTCGTGTCGATTCGAATCTATTCGATTCTTTTCTATTCAATTCGATTCGATTGATTCTTTTCGATTCGATTCCATTCGATTCTATTCTTTTCGATTCTTTTCGATTCGATACGATTCGATTCGATTCTTTTTGATTCGATTTTTTCGATTCGATTCTTTTCAATTTGATTCGATTCTTTTCAATTTGATTCTTTTCGATTCGATTCGATTCGCCTCTTGTCGTTTCGATTCGATTCTTTTTGATTCGATTCGATTCGATTCTTTTTGTTTCGATTATATTCTCTTCGATTCGATTCTTTTCGATTCGATTCGATTTGATACGATTCGCTTCTTTTCGATTCGATTCTTCTCGAATCGATTCAATTCAATTCGATTCTTTTCGATTCGATTCTTTTCGATTTGATTCGATTCGATCATTTGGATTCCACTTGTTACATTTCGATTCGAATCTTTTCGATTCGATTCGATTCAATTCTTTTGGATTTCATTGGATTGAGTTAGATAATTTTTGATTCGATTCGATTCTTTTACCCTAGCTTCGATGTGATTCTACTCGATTCAATTCATTTCGATTCTTCTTGATTCAATTCTTTTCGATTCTTTTTGATTCGGTTTGATTCTTTTCGATTCCATTCGATTCTTTTCGATTCGATTTAATTGTTTTTGAATCCATTTGATTCGATTCGATTATTTTCGATTCGACTCGATTGGATTCGATTCGGTTCGATTATCGATTCGATTCAATTCCAATTATTTTTGATTCGACTCGATTTGATTATTTTTTATTCAATTCGATTCAATTATTTTCGATTCGATGCAATTCGATTCGATTCTTCTCATTTCAATTCAATTCGATTCTTTCGAATTCGATTCGATTCGATTCTTTGTGTTTCGATTCGATCCTTTTCGATTTGAGTCAATTCTTTTCAATTCGATTTGATATTCTTCGATTCAATTCTTTTCGATTCGATTCGATTCTTTTCGATTCGATTCGATTCCATTCGATTCGATTCTTTTCGATTCAATACGATTCGATCGATTCTTTTCGATGCGAATCAATTCGATTCCATTCTTTTTGATTCGATTCGATTCGATTCTTTTAGATTTGATTTGATACGATTCTTTTCAATTCGATTTGATTCAATTCGATTCGTTTCGATTCGTTTCGATTCTCTTTGATGTTTTTTGATTCGATCTTTTCAACCGATTTAATTCGATTCGATTCATTTCGATTTGATTCGATTCGAATTTTTCGATTCTATTCTTTTCAATTCGATTCTTTTCGATTCGATTCGATTCGATTTTTTTCTATTCGCTTCTTTTCGATTCGATTCGATTCGCCTCTTTTCGTTTCGATTCTATTCTTTTGGATTCGATTTGATTCTTTTCGTTTCGATTAGATTCTCTTCGATTCGATTCTTTTCGATTCAGTTCTTTTCGATTCGGTTCGATTTGATTCTTCTCCATTCGATTCGATTCGATTTCGATTCGATTCGATAAGATTCTTTTCGTTCGATTCAATTCTATTCGATTCTATTCTATTCGATTCGATTCGATTATTTTCAGTTCGATTCTTTTCGTTTCGATTCGATTCTGCTCGATTCTTTTCGATTTGATTCGATTCGATCATTTGGATTCAATTTGTTACATTTCGATTCGATTCTTTTCTATTCAGTTCGATTCGATTCTTTTTGATTCAGTTCGATTCGATTCTTTTCAATTCGATTCGATTCTTTTCGATTTGATTCAATTCTTTCAATTCGATTCGATTCGATTCTTTTCGTTTCGATTTTTTCAATTCGATTCCTTTCAATTCGATTCGATTGGATTCTTTTCGTTTCAATTAGATTCTTTTCGATTTTATTTGATTCGAATCTTATCAATTCGATTCGGTACTGTTCGATTCGATTCTTTTCGATTCAGTTCGATTCGATTCTTTTTGATTCGATTCGATTCTTTTCGCTTTGATATGATTCGATTCGTTTCGACTTTTTTCGATTCGTGTCGATTCGAATCTATTCGATTCTTTTCTATTCAATTCGATTCGATTGATTCTTTTCGATTCGATTCCATTCGATTCTATTCTTTTCAATTCGATTCGATTCTTTTCGATTCGATTCGATTCTTTTTGATTCGATTTTTTCGATTCGATTCTTTTCAATTTGATTCGATTCTTTTCAATTTGATTCTTTTCGATTCGATTCGATTCGCCTCTTGTCGTTTCGATTCGATTCTTTTTGATTCGATTCGATTCGATTCTTTTTGTTTCGATTATATTCTCTTCGATTCGATTCTTTTCGATTCGATTCGATTCTTTTCGATTCGATTCTTCTCGAATCGATTCAATTCAATTCGATTCTTTTCGATTCGATTCTTTTCGATTTGATTCGATTCGATCATTTGGATTCCACTTGTTACATTTCGATTCGAATCTTTTCGATTCGATTCGATTCAATTCTTTTGGATTTCATTGGATTGATTTAGATAATTTTTGATTCGATTCGATTTTTTACCCTAGCTTCGATGTGATTCTACTCGATTCAATTCATTTCGATTCTTCTTGATTCAATTCTTTTCGATTCTTTTTGATTCGGTTTGATTCTTTTCGATTCCATTCGATTCTTTTCGATTCGATTTAATTGTTTTTGAATCCATTTGATTCGATTCGATTATTTTCGATTCGACTCGATTGGATTCGATTCGGTTCGATTATCGATTCGATTCAATTCCAATTATTTTTGATTCGACTCGATTTGATTATTTTTTATTCAATTCGATTCAATTATTTTCGATTCGATGCAATTCGATTCGATTCTTCTCATTTCAATTCAATTCGATTCTTTCGAATTCGATTCGATTCGATTCTTTGTGTTTCGATTCGATTCTTTTCGATTTGAGTCAATTCTTTTCAATTCGATTTGATATTCTTCGATTCGATTCTTTTCGATTCGATTCTTTTCGATTCGATTCGTTTCGATTCGATTCTTCGATTCGATTCGATTCGATTCTTTTCGATTCAATACGATTCGATCGATTCTTTTCAATGCGAATCAATTCGATTCCATTCTTTTTGATTCGATTCGATTCGATTCGATTATTTTTATTTATTTTTTTTATTTTTACTTATTTATGATAGTCACAGAGAGAAAGAGAGAGAGGGGCAGAGACATAGGCAGTGGGAGAAGCAGGCTCCATGCACCGGGAGCCCGACATGGGATTCGATCCCGGGTCTCCAGGATCGCGCCCTGGGCCAAAGGCAGGCGGTAAACCGCTGCACCACCCAGGGATCCCGATTCGATTCTTTTAGATTTGATTTGATACGATTCTTTTCAATTCGATTTGATTCGATTCGATTCGTTTCGATTCTCTTTGATGTTTTTGATTCGATCTTTTCAACCGATTTAATTCGATTCGATTCATTTCGATTCGAATGTTTCGATTCTATTCTTTTTAATTCGATTCTTTTCGATTCGATTCGATTCGATTTTTTTCTTTTCGCTTCTTTTCGATTCGATTCGATTCGCCTCTTTTCGTTTCGATTCTATTGTTTTGGATTCGATTTGATTCCTTTCGTTTCGATTAGATTCTCTTCGATTCGATTCTTTTCGATTCAGTTCTTTTCGATTCGGTTCGATTTGATTCTTCTCCATTCGATTCGATTCGATTCGATAAGATTCTTTTCGTTCGATTCAATTCTGTTCGATTCGATTCGATTCGATTCGATTATTTTCAGTTCGATTCTTTTCGTTTCGATTCGATTCTGCTCGATTCTTTTCGATTTGATTCGATTCGATCATTTGGATTCAATTTGTTACATTTCGATTCGATTCTTTTCTATTCAGGTCGATTCGATTCTTTTTGATTCAGTTCGATTCAATTCTTTTCAACTCAATTCGATTCGGTTCGATTCTTTTCGATTCGATATGATTCGATTCGATTCAACTCAACTCGATTCTTTTCGATTCGATTTTTTCGATTCGATTCCTTTCAATTCGATTCGATTGGATTCTTTTCGTTTCAATTAGATTCTTTTCGATTTTACTTGATTCGAATCTTATCAATTCGATTCGGTACTGTTCGATTCGATTCTATTCAATTCAATTCGATTGGAATCGATTCTTTTCGATTCAATTCGATTCGATTCGATACGATTCTTTTCGATTGTATTCGATTCGATTCTTTTCGGTTCTCTTCGATTCGATTCTTTTCGATTCAATTCGATATGATTCGATTCTTTTCGATTCCATTCGATTCTTTTCTATTCGATTCGATTCGATTATTTTCGATTCAATTCGGTTTGATTCGATTATTTTCAACTCAATTCGATCGACTCGGTTCAATTATTTTCGATTCGATTCGATTCGATTATTTTCGATTCGATAAGATTACTTTCGATTCGATTATTTTCGATTCGATTTCATTATTTTCAATTCAATTCATTTCGATGTTTTTCGATTCGATTCAATGCGAATCAACTATTTTCTATTAGATTCGCTTCAATTATTTTCTTTTTTTTCTAAATTTTTTATTTATTTATGATAGTCACAGAGAGAGAGAGAGGCAGAGATAGGCAGAGGGAGAAGCAAGCTCCAAGCACCGGGAGCCCTATGTGGGATTTGATCCCGGGTCTCCAGGATCGCGCCCTGGGCCAAAGGCAGGCACTAAACCGCTGCCCCTCCCAGGAATCCCCGCTTCAATTATTTTCGATTTGATTTGATTCGGTTATTTTCAATTCGATTCCATTTGATTATTTTCATTTCGGTTCGGTACGATTCGATTCTATTATTTTCGATTCGATTCGTTTCGTATCCATTCGAATCGTTTTGATTCCTTTCGGTTTTCGATTTGAATCGATTCTTTTCTTTTCGATTCGATTCTTTTCTATTCGGTTTGATTTTTTTGATTTGAATCGACTCGATTCTTTTTGATTCAAGTATATAAGATTCGATCCGATTCTTTTCGATTCAAATCGATACGATTCTTTTCGATTTGATTCGATTCGTTTTGATTCGACTCGATTCTTTTCGATTCAATTCTTTTCGATTCAATGAAATACGGTTCTATTCTTTTCGATTCGATTTGATTTGATTCTTTTTGATTCCATACGATTCGATTTGATTCTTTTCGATTTGATTCGATTCAACTCGATACTTTTCAAATCGATCATTTCGATCGATTCGATTCGATTCTTTTCATTTCGATTCGATTCTTTTCGATTTGATTCAATTCTTTTCAATTCGATTCGATTCGATTCTTTTCGTTTCGATTTGATTCTCTTCTATTTTATTTGATTCGATTCATTTCAATTAGATTCGATACTGTTCGATTCGATTCTTTTCGATTCAGGTCGATTGGAATCGATTCGATTCTTTCGGTTCTATTCGATTCGATTCGATACGATTCTCTTCGATTCGATTCTTTTCGGTCTGTTCGATTCGATTCTTTTCGATTCAGTTCGATTCGATTCTTTTGGACTCGATTCGATTCTTTGCGCTTTGATATGATTCGATTCGTTTCGACTTTTTTCGATTCGTGTCGATTCGAATCTATTCGATTCTTTCTATTCAATTCGATTCGATTGATTCTTTTCGATTCGATTCCATTCGATTCTATTCTTTTCGATTCTTTTCGATTCGATACGATTCGATTCGATTCTTTTTGATTCGATTTTTTCGATTCGATTCTTTTCAATTTGATTCGATTCTTTTCAATTTGATTCTTTTCGATTCGATTCGATTCGCCTCTTGTCGTTTCGATTCGATTCTTTTTGATTCGATTCGATTCGATTCTTTTTGTTTCGATTATATTCTCTTCGATTCGATTCTTTTCGATTCGATTCGATTTGATACGATTCGCTTCTTTTCGATTCGATTCTTCTCGAATCGATTCAATTCAATTCGATTCTTTCGATTCGATTCTTTCGATTTGATTCGATTCGATCATTTGGATTCCACTTGTTACATTTCGATTCGAATCTTTTCGATTCGATTCGATTCAATTCTTTTGGATTTCATTGGATTGAGTTAGATAATTTTTGATTCGATTCGATTCTTTTACCCTAGCTTCGATGTGATTCTACTCGATTCAATTCATTTCGATTCTTCTTGATTCAATTCTTTTCGATTCTTTTTGATTCGGTTTGATTCTTTTCGATTCCATTCGATTCTTTTCGATTCGATTTAATTGTTTTTGAATCCATTTGATTCGATTCGATTATTTTCGATTCGACTCGATTGGATTCGATTCGGTTCGATTATCGATTCGATTCAATTCCAATTATTTTTGATTCGACTCGATTTGATTATTTTTTATTCAATTCGATTCAATTATTTTCGATTCGATGCAATTCGATTCGATTCTTCTCATTTCAATTCAATTCGATTCTTTCGAATTCGATTCGATTCGATTCTTTGTGTTTCGATTCGATCCTTTTCGATTTGAGTCAATTCTTTTCAATTCGATTTGATATTCTTCGATTCAATTCTTTTCGATTCGATTCGATTCGATTCTTTTCGATTCGATTCGATTCCATTCGATTCGATTCTTTTCGATTCAATACGATTCGATCGATTCTTTTCGATGCGAATCAATTCGATTCCATTCTTTTTGATTCGATTCGATTCGATTCTTTTAGATTTGATTTGATACGATTCTTTTCAATTCGATTTGATTCAATTCGATTCGTTTCGATTCGTTTCGATTCTCTTTGATGTTTTTTGATTCGATCTTTTCAACCGATTTAATTCGATTCGATTCATTTCGATTTGATTCGATTCGAATTTTTCGATTCTATTCTTTTCAATTCGATTCTTTTCGATTCGATTCGATTCGATTTTTTCTATTCGCTTCTTTTCGATTCGATTCGATTCGCCTCTTTTCGTTTCGATTCTATTCTTTTGGATTCGATTTGATTCTTTTCGTTTCGATTAGATTCTCTTCGATTCGATTCTTTTCGATTCAGTTCTTTTCGATTCGGTTCGATTTGATTCTTCTCCATTCGATTCGATTCGATTCGATAAGATTCTTTTCGTTCGATTCAATTCTATTCGATTCTATTCTATTCGATTCGATTCGATTATTTTCAGTTCGATTCTTTTCGTTTCGATTCGATTCTGCTCGATTCTTTTCGATTTGATTCGATTCGATCATTTGGATTCAATTTGTTACATTTCGATTCGATTCTTTTCTATTCAGTTCGATTCGATTCTTTTTGATTCAGTTCGATTCGATTCTTTTCAATTCGATTCGATTCTTTTCGATTTGATTCAATTCTTTTCAATTCGATTCGATTCGATTCTTTTCGTTTCGATTTTTTCAATTCGATTCCTTTCAATTCGATTCGATTGGATTCTTTTCGTTTCAATTAGATTCTTTTCGATTTTATTTGATTCGAATCTTATCAATTCGATTCGGTACTGTTCGATTCGATTCTTTTCGATTCAGTTCGATTCGATTCTTTTTGATTCGATTCGATTCTTTTCGCTTTGATATGATTCGATTCGTTTCGACTTTTTTCGATTCGTGTCGATTCGAATCTATTCGATTCTTTTCTATTCAATTCGATTCGATTGATTCTTTTCGATTCGATTCCATTCGATTCTATTCTTTTCAATTCGATTCGATTCTTTTCGATTCGATTCGATTCTTTTTGATTCGATTTTTTCGATTCGATTCTTTTCAATTTGATTCGATTCTTTTCAATTTGATTCTTTTCGATTCGATTCGATTCGCCTCTTGTCGTTTCGATTCGATTCTTTTTGATTCGATTCGATTCGATTCTTTTTGTTTCGATTATATTCTCTTCGATTCGATTCTTTTCGATTCGATTCGATTCTTTTCGATTCGATTCTTCTCGAATCGATTCAATTCAATTCGATTCTTTTCGATTCGATTCTTTTCGATTTGATTCGATTCGATCATTTGGATTCCACTTGTTACATTTCGATTCGAATCTTTTCGATTCGATTCGATTCAATTCTTTTGGATTTCATTGGATTGATTTAGATAATTTTTGATTCGATTCGATTTTTTACCCTAGCTTCGATGTGATTCTACTCGATTCAATTCATTTCGATTCTTCTTGATTCAATTCTTTTCGATTCTTTTTGATTCGGTTTGATTCTTTTCGATTCCATTCGATTCTTTTCGATTCGATTTAATTGTTTTTGAATCCATTTGATTCGATTCGATTATTTTCGATTCGACTCGATTGGATTCGATTCGGTTCGATTATCGATTCGATTCAATTCCAATTATTTTTGATTCGACTCGATTTGATTATTTTTTATTCAATTCGATTCAATTATTTTCGATTCGATGCAATTCGATTCGATTCTTCTCATTTCAATTCAATTCGATTCTTTCGAATTCGATTCGATTCGATTCTTTGTGTTTCGATTCGATTCTTTTCGATTTGAGTCAATTCTTTTCAATTCGATTTGATATTCTTCGATTCGATTCTTTTCGATTCGATTCTTTTCTATTCGATTCGTTTCGTTTCGATTCTTCGATTCGATTCGATTCGATTCTTTTCGATTCAATACGATTCGATCGATTCTTTTCAATGCGAATCAATTCGATTCCATTCTTTTTGATTCGATTCGATTCGATTCGATTATTTTTATTTATTTTTTTTATTTTTATTTATTTATGATAGTCACAGAGAGAAAGAGAGAGAGGGGCAGAGACATAGGCAGTGGGAGAAGCAGGCTCCATGCACCGGGAGCCCGACATGGGATTCGATCCCGGGTCTCCAGGATCGCGCCCTGGGCCAAAGGCAGGCGGTAAACCGCTGCACCACCCAGGGATCCCGATTCGATTCTTTTAGATTTGATTTGATACGATTCTTTTCAATTCGATTTGATTCGATTCGATTCGTTTCGATTCTCTTTGATGTTCTTTGATTCGATCTTTTCAACCGATTTAATTCGATTCGATTCATTTCGATTCGAATGTTTCGATTCTATTCTTTTTAATTCGATTCTTTTCGATTCGATTCGATTCGATTTTTTTCTTTTCGCTTCTTTTCGATTCGATTCGATTCGCCTCTTTTCGTTTCGATTCTATTGTTTTGGATTCGATTTGATTCCTTTCGTTTCGATTAGATTCTCTTCGATTCGATTCTTTTCGATTCAGTTCTTTTCGATTCGGTTCGATTTGATTCTTCTCCATTCGATTCGATTCGATTCGATAAGATTCTTTTCGTTCGATTCAATTCTGTTCGATTCGATTCGATTCGATTCGATTATTTTCAGTTCGATTCTTTTCGTTTCGATTCGATTCTGCTCGATTCTTTTCGATTTGATTCGATTCGATCATTTGGATTCAATTTGTTACATTTCGATTCGATTCTTTTCTATTCAGGTCGATTCGATTCTTTTTGATTCAGTTCGATTCAATTCTTTTCAACTCAATTCGATTCGGTTCGATTCTTTTCGATTCGATATGATTCGATTCGATTCAACTCAACTCGATTCTTTTCGATTCGATTTTTTCGATTCGATTCCTTTCAATTCGATTCGATTGGATTCTTTTCGTTTCAATTAGATTCTTTTCGATTTTACTTGATTCGAATCTTATCAATTCGATTCGGTACTGTTCGATTCGATTCTATTCAATTCAATTCGATTGGAATCGATTCTTTTCGATTCAATTCGATTCGATTCGATACGATTCTTTTCGATTGTATTCGATTCGATTCTTTTCGGTTCTCTTCGATTCGATTCTTTTCGATTCAATTCGATATGATTCGATTCTTTTCGATTCCATTCGATTCTTTTCTATTCGATTCGATTCGATTATTTTCGATTCAATTCGGTTTGATTCGATTATTTTCAACTCAATTCGATCGACTCGGTTCAATTATTTTCGATTCGATTCGATTCGATTATTTTCGATTCGATAAGATTACTTTCGATTCGATTATTTTCGATTCGATTTCATTATTTTCAATTCAATTCATTTCGATGTTTTTCGATTCGATTCAATGCGAATCAACTATTTTCTATTAGATTCGCTTCAATTATTTTCTTTTTTTTCTAAATTTTTTATTTATTTATGATAGTCACAGAGAGAGAGAGAGAGGCAGAGATAGGCAGAGGGAGAAGCAAGCTCCAAGCACCGGGAGCCCTATGTGGGATTTGATCCCGGGTCTCCAGGATCGCGCCCTGGGCCAAAGGCAGGCACTAAACCGCTGCCCCTCCCAGGAATCCCCGCTTCAATTATTTTCGATTTGATTTGATTCGGTTATTTTCAATTCGATTCCATTTGATTATTTTCATTTCGGTTCGGTACGATTCGATTCTATTATTTTCGATTCGATTCGTTTCGTATCCATTCGAATCGTTTTGATTCCTTTCGGTTTTCGATTTGAATCGATTCTTTTCTTTTCGATTCGATTCTTTTCTATTCGGTTTGATTTTTTTGATTTGAATCGACTCGATTCTTTTTGATTCAAGTATATAAGATTCGATCCGATTCTTTTCGATTCAAATCGATACGATTCTTTTCGATTTGATTCGATTCGTTTTGATTCGACTCGATTCTTTTCGATTCAATTCTTTTCGATTCAATGAAATACGGTTCTATTCTTTTCGATTCGATTTGATTTGATTCTTTTTGATTCCATACGATTCGATTTGATTCTTTTCGATTTGATTCGATTCAACTCGATACTTTTCAAATCGATCATTTCGATCGATTCGATTCGATTCTTTTCATTTCGATTCGATTCTTTTCGATTTGATTCAATTCTTTTCAATTCGATTCGATTCGATTCTTTTCGTTTCGATTTGATTCTCTTCTATTTTATTTGATTCGATTCATTTCAATTAGATTCGATACTGTTCGATTCGATTCTTTTCGATTCAGGTCGATTGGAATCGATTCGATTCTTTCGGTTCTATTCGATTCGATTCGATACGATTCTCTTCGATTCGATTCTTTTCGGTCTGTTCGATTCGATTCTTTTCGATTCAGTTCGATTCGATTCTTTTGGACTCGATTCGATTCTTTGCGCTTTGATATGATTCGATTCGTTTCGACTTTTTTCGATTCGTGTCGATTCGAATCTATTCGATTCTTTATTCAATTCGATTCGATTGATTCTTTTCGATTCGATTCCATTCGATTCTATTCTTTTCGATTCTTTTCGATTCGATACGATTCGATTCGATTCTTTTTGATTCGATTTTTTCGATTCGATTCTTTTCAATTTGATTCGATTCTTTTCAATTTGATTCTTTTCGATTCGATTCGATTCGCCTCTTGTCGTTTCGATTCGATTCTTTTTGATTCGATTCGATTCGATTCTTTTTGTTTCGATTATATTCTCTTCGATTCGATTCTTTTCGATTCGATTCGATTTGATACGATTCGCTTCTTTTCGATTCGATTCTTCTCGAATCGATTCAATTCAATTCGATTCTTTTCGATTTGATTCGATTCGATCATTTGGATTCCACTTGTTACATTTCGATTCGAATCTTTTCGATTCGATTCGATTCAATTCTTTTGGATTTCATTGGATTGAGTTAGATAATTTTTGATTCGATTCGATTCTTTTACCCTAGCTTCGATGTGATTCTACTCGATTCAATTCATTTCGATTCTTCTTGATTCAATTCTTTTCGATTCTTTTTGATTCGGTTTGATTGTTTTCGATTCCATTCGATTCTTTTCGATTCGATTTAATTGTTTTTGAATCCATTTGATTCGATTCGATTATTTTCGATTCGACTCGATTGGATTCGATTCGGTTCGATTATCGATTCGATTCAATTCCAATTATTTTTGATTCGACTCGATTTGATTATTTTTTATTCAATTCGATTCAATTATTTTCGATTCGATGCAATTCGATTCGATTCTTCTCATTTCAATTCAATTCGATTCTTTCGAATTCGATTCGATTCGATTCTTTGTGTTTCGATTCGATCCTTTTCGATTTGAGTCAATTCTTTTCAATTCGATTTGATATTCTTCGATTCAATTCTTTTCGATTCGATTCGATTCGATTCTTTTCGATTCGATTCGATTCCATTCGATTCGATTCTTTTCGATTCAATACGATTCGATCGATTCTTTTCGATGCGAATCAATTCGATTCCATTCTTTTTGATTCGATTCGATTCGATTCTTTTAGATTTGATTTGATACGATTCTTTTCAATTCGATTTGATTCAATTCGATTCGTTTCGATTCGTTTCGATTCTCTTTGATGTTTTTTGATTCGATCTTTTCAACCGATTTAATTCGATTCGATTCATTTCGATTTGATTCGATTCGAATTTTTCGATTCTATTCTTTTCAATTCGATTCTTTTCGATTCGATTCGATTCGATTTTTTTCTATTCGCTTCTTTTCGATTCGATTCGATTCGCCTCTTTTCGTTTCGATTCTATTCTTTTGGATTCGATTTGATTCTTTTCGTTTCGATTAGATTCTCTTCGATTCGATTCTTTTCGATTCAGTTCTTTTCGATTCGGTTCGATTTGATTCTTCTCCATTCGATTCGATTCGATTCGATAAGATTCTTTTCGTTCGATTCAATTCTATTCGATTCTATTCTATTCGATTCGATTCGATTATTTTCAGTTCGATTCTTTTCGTTTCGATTCGATTCTGCTCGATTCTTTTCGATTTGATTCGATTCGATCATTTGGATTCAATTTGTTACATTTCGATTCGATTCTTTTCTATTCAGTTCGATTCGATTCTTTTTGATTCAGTTCGATTCGATTCTTTTCAATTCGATTCGATTCTTTTCGATTTGATTCAATTCTTTTCAATTCGATTCGATTCGATTCTTTTCGTTTCGATTTTTTCAATTCGATTCCTTTCAATTCGATTCGATTGGATTCTTTTCGTTTCAATTAGATTCTTTTCGATTTTATTTGATTCGAATCTTATCAATTCGATTCGGTACTGTTCGATTCGATTCTTTTCGATTCAGTTCGATTCGATTCTTTTTGATTCGATTCGATTCTTTTCGCTTTGATATGATTCGATTCGTTTCGACTTTTTTCGATTCGTGTCGATTCGAATCTATTCGATTCTTTTCTATTCAATTCGATTCGATTGATTCTTTTCGATTCGATTCCATTCGATTCTATTCTTTTCAATTCGATTCGATTCTTTTCGATTCGATTCGATTCTTTTTGATTCGATTTTTTCGATTCGATTCTTTTCAATTTGATTCGATTCTTTTCAATTTGATTCTTTTCGATTCGATTCGATTCGCCTCTTGTCGTTTCGATTCGATTCTTTTTGATTCGATTCGATTCGATTCTTTTTGTTTCGATTATATTCTCTTCGATTCGATTCTTTTCGATTCGATTCGATTCTTTTCGATTCGATTCTTCTCGAATCGATTCAATTCAATTCGATTCTTTTCGATTCGATTCTTTTCGATTTGATTCGATTCGATCATTTGGATTCCACTTGTTACATTTCGATTCGAATCTTTTCGATTCGATTCGATTCAATTCTTTTGGATTTCATTGGATTGATTTAGATAATTTTTGATTCGATTCGATTTTTTACCCTAGCTTCGATGTGATTCTACTCGATTCAATTCATTTCGATTCTTCTTGATTCAATTCTTTTCGATTCTTTTTGATTCGGTTTGATTCTTTTCGATTCCATTCGATTCTTTTCGATTCGATTTAATTGTTTTTGAATCCATTTGATTCGATTCGATTATTTTCGATTCGACTCGATTGGATTCGATTCGGTTCGATTATCGATTCGATTCAATTCCAATTATTTTTGATTCGACTCGATTTGATTATTTTTTATTCAATTCGATTCAATTATTTTCGATTCGATGCAATTCGATTCGATTCTTCTCATTTCAATTCAATTCGATTCTTTCGAATTCGATTCGATTCGATTCTTTGTGTTTCGATTCGATTCTTTTCGATTTGAGTCAATTCTTTTCAATTCGATTTGATATTCTTCGATTCGATTCTTTTCGATTCGATTCTTTTCTATTCGATTCGTTTCGTTTCGATTCTTCGATTCGATTCGATTCGATTCGATTCTTTTCGATTCAATACGATTCGATCGATTCTTTTCAATGCGAATCAATTCGATTCCATTCTTTTTGATTCGATTCGATTCGATTCGATTATTTTTATTTATTTTTTTTATTTTTATTTATTTATGATAGTCACAGAGAGAAAGAGAGAGAGGGGCAGAGACATAGGCAGTGGGAGAAGCAGGCTCCATGCACCGGGAGCCCGACATGGGATTCGATCCCGGGTCTCCAGGATCGCGCCCTGGGCCAAAGGCAGGCGGTAAACCGCTGCACCACCCAGGGATCCCGATTCGATTCTTTTAGATTTGATTTGATACGATTCTTTTCAATTCGATTTGATTCGATTCGATTCGTTTCGATTCTCTTTGATGTTCTTTGATTCGATCTTTTCAACCGATTTAATTCGATTCGATTCATTTCGATTCGAATGTTTCGATTCTATTCTTTTTAATTCGATTCTTTTCGATTCGATTCGATTCGGATTTTTTTCTTTTCGCTTCTTTTCGATTCGATTCGATTCGCCTCTTTTCGTTTCGATTCTATTGTTTTGGATTCGATTTGATTCCTTTCGTTTCGATTAGATTCTCTTCGATTCGATTCTTTTCGATTCAGTTCTTTTCGATTCGGTTCGATTTGATTCTTCTCCATTCGATTCGATTCGATTCGATAAGATTCTTTTCGTTCGATTCAATTCTGTTCGATTCGATTCGATTCGATTCGATTATTTTCAGTTCGATTCTTTTCGTTTCGATTCGATTCTGCTCGATTCTTTTCGATTTGATTCGATTCGATCATTTGGATTCAATTTGTTACATTTCGATTCGATTCTTTTCTATTCAGGTCGATTCGATTCTTTTTGATTCAGTTCGATTCAATTCTTTTCAACTCAATTCGATTCGGTTCGATTCTTTTCGATTCGATATGATTCGATTCGATTCAACTCAACTCGATTCTTTTCGATTCGATTTTTTCGATTCGATTCCTTTCAATTCGATTCGATTGGATTCTTTTCGTTTCAATTAGATTCTTTTCGATTTTACTTGATTCGAATCTTATCAATTCGATTCGGTACTGTTCGATTCGATTCTATTCAATTCAATTCGATTGGAATCGATTCTTTTCGATTCAATTCGATTCGATTCGATACGATTCTTTTCGATTGTATTCGATTCGATTCTTTTCGGTTCTCTTCGATTCGATTCTTTTCGATTCAATTCAATATGATTCGATTCTTTTCGATTCCATTCGATTCTTTTCTATTCGATTCGATTCGATTATTTTCGATTCAATTCGGTTTGATTCGATTATTTTCAACTCAATTCGATCGACTCGGTTCAATTATTTTCGATTCGATTCGATTCGATTATTTTCGATTCGATAAGATTACTTTCGATTCGATTATTTTCGATTCGATTTCATTATTTTCAATTCAATTCATTTCGATGTTTTTCGATTCGATTCAATGCGAATCAACTATTTTCTAGTAGATTCGCTTCAATTATTTTCTTTTTTTTCTAAATTTTTTATTTATTTATGATAGTCACAGAGAGAGAGAGAGAGGCAGAGATAGGCAGAGGGAGAAGCAAGCTCCAAGCACCGGGAGCCCTATGTGGGATTTGATCCCGGGTCTCCAGGATCGCGCCCTGGGCCAAAGGCAGGCACTAAACCGCTGCCCCTCCCAGGAATCCCCGCTTCAATTATTTTCGATTTGATTTGATTCGGTTATTTTCAATTCGATTCCATTTGATTATTTTCATTTCGGTTCGGTACGATTCGATTCTATTATTTTCGATTCGATTCGTTTCGTATCCATTCGAATCGTTTTGATTCCTTTCGGTTTTCGATTTGAATCGATTCTTTTCTTTTCGATTCGATTCTTTTCTATTCGGTTTGATTTTTTGATTTGAATCGACTCGATTCTTTTTGATTCAAGTATATAAGATTCGATCCGATTCTTTTCGATTCAAATCGATACGATTCTTTTCGATTTGATTCGATTCGTTTTGATTCGACTCGATTCTTTTCGATTCAATTCTTTTCGATTCAATGAAATACGGTTCTATTCTTTTCGATTCGATTTGATTTGATTCTTTTTGATTCCATACGATTCGATTTGATTCTTTTCGATTTGATTCGATTCAACTCGATACTTTTCAAATCGATCATTTCGATCGATTCGATTCGATTCTTTTCATTTCGATTCGATTCTTTTCGATTTGATTCAATTCTTTTCAATTCGATTCGATTCGATTCTTTTCGTTTCGATTTGATTCTCTTCTATTTTATTTGATTCGATTCATTTCAATTAGATTCGATACTGTTCGATTCGATTCTTTTCGATTCAGGTCGATTGGAATCGATTCGATTCTTTCGGTTCTATTCGATTCGATTCGATACGATTCTCTTCGATTCGATTCTTTTCGGTCTGTTCGATTCGATTCTTTTCGATTCAGTTCGATTCGATTCTTTTGGACTCGATTCGATTCTTTGCGCTTTGATATGATTCGATTCGTTTCGACTTTTTTCGATTCGTGTCGATTCGAATCTATTCGATTCTTTCTATTCAATTCGATTCGATTGATTCTTTTCGATTCGATTCCATTCGATTCTATTCTTTTCGATTCTTTTCGATTCGATACGATTCGATTCGATTCTTTTTGATTCGATTTTTTCGATTCGATTCTTTTCAATTTGATTCGATTCTTTTCAATTTGATTCTTTTCGATTCGATTCGATTCGCCTCTTGTCGTTTCGATTCGATTCTTTTTGATTCGATTCGATTCGATTCTTTTTGTTTCGATTATATTCTCTTCGATTCGATTCTTTTCGATTCGATTCGATTTGATACGATTCGCTTCTTTTCGATTCGATTCTTCTCGAATCGATTCAATTCAATTCGATTCTTTTCGATTCGATTCTTTTCGATTTGATTCGATTCGATCATTTGGATTCCACTTGTTACATTTCGATTCGAATCTTTTCGATTCGATTCGATTCAATTCTTTTGGATTTCATTGGATTGAGTTAGATAATTTTTGATTCGATTCGATTCTTTTACCCTAGCTTCGATGTGATTCTACTCGATTCAATTCATTTCGATTCTTCTTGATTCAATTCTTTTCGATTCTTTTTGATTCGGTTTGATTCTTTTCGATTCCATTCGATTCTTTTCGATTCGATTTAATTGTTTTTGAATCCATTTGATTCGATTCGATTATTTTCGATTCGACTCGATTGGATTCGATTCGGTTCGATTATCGATTCGATTCAATTCCAATTATTTTTGATTCGACTCGATTTGATTATTTTTTATTCAATTCGATTCAATTATTTTCGATTCGATGCAATTCGATTCGATTCTTCTCATTTCAATTCAATTCGATTCTTTCGAATTCGATTCGATTCGATTCTTTGTGTTTCGATTCGATCCTTTTCGATTTGAGTCAATTCTTTTCAATTCGATTTGATATTCTTCGATTCAATTCTTTTCGATTCGATTCGATTCGATTCTTTTCGATTCGATTCGATTCCATTCGATTCGATTCTTTTCGATTCAATACGATTCGATCGATTCTTTTCGATGCGAATCAATTCGATTCCATTCTTTTTGATTCGATTCGATTCGATTCTTTTAGATTTGATTTGATACGATTCTTTTCAATTCGATTTGATTCAATTCGATTCGTTTCGATTCGTTTCGATTCTCTTTGATGTTTTTTGATTCGATCTTTTCAACCGATTTAATTCGATTCGATTCATTTCGATTTGATTCGATTCGAATTTTTCGATTCTATTCTTTTCAATTCGATTCTTTTCGATTCGATTCGATTCGATTTTTTTCTATTCGCTTCTTTTCGATTCGATTCGATTCGCCTCTTTTCGTTTCGATTCTATTCTTTTGGATTCGATTTGATTCTTTTCGTTTCGATTAGATTCTCTTCGATTCGATTCTTTTCGATTCAGTTCTTTTCGATTCGGTTCGATTTGATTCTTCTCCATTCGATTCGATTCGATCTTTCGATTCGATTCGATAAGATTCTTTTCGTTCGATTCAATTCTATTCGATTCTATTCTATTCGATTCGATTCGATTATTTTCAGTTCGATTCTTTTCGTTTCGATTCGATTCTGCTCGATTCTTTTCGATTTGATTCGATTCGATCATTTGGATTCAATTTGTTACATTTCGATTCGATTCTTTTCTATTCAGTTCGATTCGATTCTTTTTGATTCAGTTCGATTCGATTCTTTTCAATTCGATTCGATTCTTTTCGATTTGATTCAATTCTTTTCAATTCGATTCGATTCGATTCTTTTCGTTTCGATTTTTTCAATTCGATTCCTTTCAATTCGATTCGATTGGATTCTTTTCGTTTCAATTAGATTCTTTTCGATTTTATTTGATTCGAATCTTATCAATTCGATTCGGTACTGTTCGATTCGATTCTTTTCGATTCAGTTCGATTCGATTCTTTTTGATTCGATTCGATTCTTTTCGCTTTGATATGATTCGATTCGTTTCGACTTTTTTCGATTCGTGTCGATTCGAATCTATTCGATTCTTTTCTATTCAATTCGATTCGATTGATTCTTTTCGATTCGATTCCATTCGATTCTATTCTTTTCAATTCGATTCGATTCTTTTCGATTCGATTCGATTCTTTTTGATTCGATTTTTTCGATTCGATTCTTTTCAATTTGATTCGATTCTTTTCAATTTGATTCTTTTCGATTCGATTCGATTCGCCTCTTGTCGTTTCGATTCGATTCTTTTTGATTCGATTCGATTCGATTCTTTTTGTTTCGATTATATTCTCTTCGATTCGATTCTTTTCGATTCGATTCGATTCTTTTCGATTCGATTCTTCTCGAATCGATTCAATTCAATTCGATTCTTTTCGATTCGATTCTTTTCGATTTGATTCGATTCGATCATTTGGATTCCACTTGTTACATTTCGATTCGAATCTTTTCGATTCGATTCGATTCAATTCTTTTGGATTTCATTGGATTGATTTAGATAATTTTTGATTCGATTCGATTTTTTACCCTAGCTTCGATGTGATTCTACTCGATTCAATTCATTTCGATTCTTCTTGATTCAATTCTTTTCGATTCTTTTTGATTCGGTTTGATTCTTTTCGATTCCATTCGATTCTTTTCGATTCGATTTAATTGTTTTTGAATCCATTTGATTCGATTCGATTATTTTCGATTCGACTCGATTGGATTCGATTCGGTTCGATTATCGATTCGATTCAATTCCAATTATTTTTGATTCGACTCGATTTGATTATTTTTTATTCAATTCGATTCAATTATTTTCGATTCGATGCAATTCGATTCGATTCTTCTCATTTCAATTCAATTCGATTCTTTCGAATTCGATTCGATTCGATTCTTTGTGTTTCGATTCGATTCTTTTCGATTTGAGTCAATTCTTTTCAATTCGATTTGATATTCTTCGATTCGATTCTTTTCGATTCGATTCTTTTCTATTCGATTCGTTTCGTTTCGATTCTTCGATTCGATTCGATTCGATTCGATTCTTTTCGATTCAATACGATTCGATCGATTCTTTTCAATGCGAATCAATTCGATTCCATTCTTTTTGATTCGATTCGATTCGATTCGATTATTTTTATTTATTTTTTTTATTTTTATTTATTTATGATAGTCACAGAGAGAAAGAGAGAGAGGGGCAGAGACATAGGCAGTGGGAGAAGCAGGCTCCATGCACCGGGAGCCCGACATGGGATTCGATCCCGGGTCTCCAGGATCGCGCCCTGGGCCAAAGGCA
The DNA here is from genome assembly GCF_011100685.1 of Canis lupus familiaris. Lineage (NCBI taxonomy): Eukaryota > Metazoa > Chordata > Mammalia > Carnivora > Canidae > Canis > Canis lupus. The sequence goes on along the minus strand of NW_023330752.1, from coordinate 15,606 downwards.
GGCGGTAAAACCGCTGCACCACCCAGGGATCCCGATTCGATTCTTTTAGATTTGATTTGATACGATTCTTTTCAATTCGATTTGATTCGATTCGATTCGTTTCGATTCTCTTTGATGTTCTTTGATTCGATCTTTTCAACCGATTTAATTCGATTCGATTCATTTCGATTCGAATGTTTCGATTCTATTCTTTTTAATTCGATTCTTTTCGATTCGATTCGATTCGATTTTTTTCTTTTCGCTTCTTTTCGATTCGATTCGATTCGCCTCTTTTCGTTTCGATTCTATTGTTTTGGATTCGATTTGATTCCTTTCGTTTCGATTAGATTCTCTTCGATTCGATTCTTTTCGATTCAGTTCTTTTCGATTCGGTTCGATTTGATTCTTCTCCATTCGATTCGATTCGATTCGATAAGATTCTTTTCGTTCGATTCAATTCTGTTCGATTCGATTCGATTCGATTCGATTATTTTCAGTTCGATTCTTTTCGTTTCGATTCGATTCTGCTCGATTCTTTTCGATTTGATTCGATTCGATCATTTGGATTCAATTTGTTACATTTCGATTCGATTCTTTTCTATTCAGGTCGATTCGATTCTTTTTGATTCAGTTCGATTCAATTCTTTTCAACTCAATTCGATTCGGTTCGATTCTTTTCGATTCGATATGATTCGATTCGATTCAACTCAACTCGATTCTTTTCGATTCGATTTTTTCGATTCGATTCCTTTCAATTCGATTCGATTGGATTCTTTTCGTTTCAATTAGATTCTTTTCGATTTTACTTGATTCGAATCTTATCAATTCGATTCGGTACTGTTCGATTCGATTCTATTCAATTCAATTCGATTGGAATCGATTCTTTTCGATTCAATTCGATTCGATTCGATACGATTCTTTTCGATTGTATTCGATTCGATTCTTTTCGGTTCTCTTCGATTCGATTCTTTTCGATTCAATTCGATATGATTCGATTCTTTTCGATTCCATTCGATTCTTTTCTATTCGATTCGATTCGATTATTTTCGATTCAATTCGGTTTGATTCGATTATTTTCAACTCAATTCGATCGACTCGGTTCAATTATTTTCGATTCGATTCGATTCGATTATTTTCGATTCGATAAGATTACTTTCGATTCGATTATTTTCGATTCGATTTCATTATTTTCAATTCAATTCATTTCGATGTTTTTCGATTCGATTCAATGCGAATCAACTATTTTCTATTAGATTCGCTTCAATTATTTTCTTTTTTTTTCTAAATTTTTATTTATTTATGATAGTCACAGAGAGAGAGAGAGAGGCAGAGATAGGCAGAGGGAGAAGCAAGCTCCAAGCACCGGGAGCCCTATGTGGGATTTGATCCCGGGTCTCCAGGATCGCGCCCTGGGCCAAAGGCAGGCACTAAACCGCTGCCCCTCCCAGGAATCCCCGCTTCAATTATTTTCGATTTGATTTGATTCGGTTATTTTCAATTCGATTCCATTTGATTATTTTCATTTCGGTTCGGTACGATTCGATTCTATTATTTTCGATTCGATTCGTTTCGTATCCATTCGAATCGTTTTGATTCCTTTCGGTTTTCGATTTGAATCGATTCTTTTCTTTTCGATTCGATTCTTTTCTATTCGGTTTGATTTTTTTGATTTGAATCGACTCGATTCTTTTTGATTCAAGTATATAAGATTCGATCCGATTCTTTTCGATTCAAATCGATACGATTCTTTTCGATTTGATTCGATTCGTTTTGATTCGACTCGATTCTTTTCGATTCAATTCTTTTCGATTCAATGAAATACGGTTCTATTCTTTTCGATTCGATTTGATTTGATTCTTTTTGATTCCATACGATTCGATTTGATTCTTTTCGATTTGATTCGATTCAACTCGATACTTTTCAAATCGATCATTTCGATCGATTCGATTCGATTCTTTTCATTTCGATTCGATTCTTTTCGATTTGATTCAATTCTTTTCAATTCGATTCGATTCGATTCTTTTCGTTTCGATTTGATTCTCTTCTATTTTATTTGATTCGATTCATTTCAATTAGATTCGATACTGTTCGATTCGATTCTTTTCGATTCAGGTCGATTGGAATCGATTCGATTCTTTCGGTTCTATTCGATTCGATTCGATACGATTCTCTTCGATTCGATTCTTTTCGGTCTGTTCGATTCGATTCTTTTCGATTCAGTTCGATTCGATTCTTTTGGACTCGATTCGATTCTTTGCGCTTTGATATGATTCGATTCGTTTCGACTTTTTTCGATTCGTGTCGATTCGAATCTATTCGATTCTTTTCTATTCAATTCGATTCGATTGATTCTTTTCGATTCGATTCCATTCGATTCTATTCTTTTCGATTCTTTTCGATTCGATACGATTCGATTCGATTCTTTTTGATTCGATTTTTTCGATTCGATTCTTTTCAATTTGATTCGATTCTTTTCAATTTGATTCTTTTCGATTCGATTCGATTCGCCTCTTGTCGTTTCGATTCGATTCTTTTTGATTCGATTCGATTCGATTCTTTTTGTTTCGATTATATTCTCTTCGATTCGATTCTTTTCGATTCGATTCGATTTGATACGATTCGCTTCTTTTCGATTCGATTCTTCTCGAATCGATTCAATTCAATTCGATTCTTTTCGATTCGATTCTTTTCGATTTGATTCGATTCGATCATTTGGATTCCACTTGTTACATTTCGATTCGAATCTTTTCGATTCGATTCGATTCAATTCTTTTGGATTTCATTGGATTGAGTTAGATAATTTTTGATTCGATTCGATTCTTTTACCCTAGCTTCGATGTGATTCTACTCGATTCAATTCATTTCGATTCTTCTTGATTCAATTCTTTTCGATTCTTTTTGATTCGGTTTGATTCTTTTCGATTCCATTCGATTCTTTTCGATTCGATTTAATTGTTTTTGAATCCATTTGATTCGATTCGATTATTTTCGATTCGACTCGATTGGATTCGATTCGGTTCGATTATCGATTCGATTCAATTCCAATTATTTTTGATTCGACTCGATTTGATTATTTTTTATTCAATTCGATTCAATTATTTTCGATTCGATGCAATTCGATTCGATTCTTCTCATTTCAATTCAATTCGATTCTTTCGAATTCGATTCGATTCGATTCTTTGTGTTTCGATTCGATCCTTTTCGATTTGAGTCAATTCTTTTCAATTCGATTTGATATTCTTCGATTCAATTCTTTTCGATTCGATTCGATTCGATTCTTTCGAATTCGATTCGATTCCATTCGATTCGATTCTTTTCGATTCAATACGATTCGATCGATTCTTTTCGATGCGAATCAATTCGATTCCATTCTTTTTGATTCGATTCGATTCGATTCTTTTAGATTTGATTTGATACGATTCTTTTCAATTCGATTTGATTCAATTCGATTCGTTTCGATTCGTTTCGATTCTCTTTGATGTTTTTTGATTCGATCTTTTCAACCGATTTAATTCGATTCGATTCATTTCGATTTGATTCGATTCGAATTTTTCGATTCTATTCTTTTCAATTCGATTCTTTTCGATTCGATTCGATTCGATTTTTTTTCTATTCGCTTCTTTTCGATTCGATTCGATTCGCCTCTTTTCGTTTTCGATTCTATTCTTTTGGATTCGATTTGATTCTTTTCGTTTCGATTAGATTCTCTTCGATTCGATTCTTTTCGATTCAGTTCTTTTCGATTCGGTTCGATTTGATTCTTCTCCATTCGATTCGATTCGATTCTTTTCGATTCGATTCGATAAGATTCTTTTCGTTCGATTCAATTCTATTCGATTCTATTCTATTCGATTCGATTCGATTATTTTCAGTTCGATTCTTTTCGTTTCGATTCGATTCTGCTCGATTCTTTTCGATTTGATTCGATTCGATCATTTGGATTCAATTTGTTACATTTCGATTCGATTCTTTTCTATTCAGTTCGATTCGATTCTTTTTGATTCAGTTCGATTCGATTCTTTTCAATTCGATTCGATTCTTTTCGATTTGATTCAATTCTTTTCAATTCGATTCGATTCGATTCTTTTCGTTTCGATTTTTTCAATTCGATTCCTTTCAATTCGATTCGATTGGATTCTTTTCGTTTCAATTAGATTCTTTTCGATTTTATTTGATTCGAATCTTATCAATTCGATTCGGTACTGTTCGATTCGATTCTTTTCGATTCAGTTCGATTCGATTCTTTTTGATTCGATTCGATTCTTTTCGCTTTGATATGATTCGATTCGTTTCGACTTTTTTCGATTCGTGTCGATTCGAATCTATTCGATTCTTTTTTTTTTTTATTCGATTCTTTTCTATTCAATTTGATTCGATTGATTCTTTTCGATTCGATTCCATTCGATTCTATTCTTTTCAATTCGATTCGATTCTTTTCGATTCGATTCGATTCTTTTTGATTCGATTTTTTCGATTCGATTCTTTTCAATTTGATTCGATTCTTTTCAATTTGATTCTTTCGATTCGATTCGATTCGCCTCTTGTCGTTTCGATTCGATTCTTTTTGATTCGATTCGATTCGATTCTTTTTGTTTCGATTATATTCTCTTCGATTCGATTCTTTTCGATTCGATTCGATTCTTTTCGATTCGATTCTTCTCGAATCGATTCAATTCAATTCGATTCTTTTCGATTCGATTCTTTTCGATTTGATTCGATTCGATCATTGGATTCCACTTGTTACATTTCGATTCGAATCTTTTCGATTCGATTCGATTCAATTCTTTTGGATTTCATTGGATTGATTTAGATAATTTTTGATTCGATTCGATTTTTTACCCTAGCTTCGATGTGATTCTACTCGATTCAATTCATTTCGATTCTTCTTGATTCAATTCTTTTCGATTCTTTTTGATTCGGTTTGATTCTTTTCGATTCCATTCGATTCTTTTCGATTCGATTTAATTGTTTTTGAATCCATTTGATTCGATTCGATTATTTTCGATTCGACTCGATTGGATTCGATTCGGTTCGATTATCGATTCGATTCAATTCCAATTATTTTTGATTCGACTCGATTTGATTATTTTTTATTCAATTCGATTCAATTATTTTCGATTCGATGCAATTCGATTCGATTCTTCTCATTTCAATTCAATTCGATTCTTTCGAATTCGATTCGATTCGATTCTTTGTGTTTCGATTCGATTCTTTTCGATTTGAGTCAATTCTTTTCAATTCGATTTGATATTCTTCGATTCGATTCTTTTCGATTCGATTCTTTTCGATTCGATTCGTTTCGATTCGATTCTTCGATTCGATTCGATTCTTTTCGATTCAATACGATTCGATCGATTCTTTTCAATGCGAATCAATCGATTCCATTCTTTTTGATTCGATTCGATTCGATTCGATTATTTTTATTTATTTTTTTTATTTTTACTTATTTATGATAGTCACAGAGAGAAAGAGAGAGAGGGGCAGAGACATAGGCAGTGGGAGAAGCAGGCTCCATGCACCGGGAGCCCGACATGGGATTCGATCCCGGGTCTCCAGGATCGCGCCCTGGGCCAAAGGCAGGCGGTAACCGCTGCACCACCCAGGGATCCCGATTCGATTCTTTTAGATTTGATTTGATACGATTCTTTTCAATTCGATTTGATTCGATTCGTTTCGATTCTCTTTGATGTTTTTTGATTCGATCTTTTTCAACCGATTTATTCGATTCGATTCATTTCGATTCGAATGTTTCGATTCCATTCTTTTTAATTCGATTCTTTTCGATTCGATTCGATTCGATTTTTTTCTTTTCGCTTCTTTTTCGATTCGATTCGATTCGCCTCTTTTCGTTTCGATTCTATTGTTTTGGATTCGATTTGATTCCTTTCGTTTCGATTAGATTCTCTTCGATTCGATTCTTTTCGATTCAGTTCTTTTCGATTCGGTTCGATTTGATTCTTCTCCATTCGATTCGATTCGATTCGATAAGATTCTTTTCGTTCGATTCAATTCTGTTCGATTCGATTCTATTCGATTCGATTCGATTATTTTCAGTTCGATTCTTTTCGTTTCGATTCGATTCTGCTCGATTCTTTTCGATTTGATTCGATTCGATCATTTGGATTCAATTTGTTACATTTCGATTCGATTCTTGTCTATTCAGGTCGATTCGATTCTTTTTGATTCAGTTCGATTCAATTCTTTTCAACTCAATTCGATTCGGTTCGATTCTTTTCGATTCGATATGATTCGATTCGATTCAACTCAACTCGATTCTTTTCGATTCGATTTTTTCGATTCGATTCCTTTCAATTCGATTCGATTGGATTCTTTTCGTTTCAATTAGATTCTTTTCGATTTTACTTGATTCGAATCTTATCAATTCGATTCGGTACTGTTCGATTCGATTCTATTCAATTCAATTCGATTGGAATCGATTCTTTTCGATTCAATTCGATTCGATTCGATACGATTCTTTTCGATTGTATTCGATTCGATTCTTTTCGGTTCTCTTCGATTCGATTCTTTTCGATTCAATTCGATATGATTCGATTCTTTTCGATTCCATTCGATTCTTTTCTATTCGATTCGATTCGATTATTTTCGATTCAATTCGGTTTGATTCGATTATTTTCAACTCAATTCGATCGACTCGGTTCAATTATTTTCGATTCGATTCGATTCGATTATTTTCGATTCGATAAGATTACTTTCGATTCGATTATTTCGATTCGATTTCATTATTTTCAATTCAATTCATTTCGATGTTTTTCGATTCGATTCAATGCGAATCAACTATTTTCTATTAGATTCGCTTCAATTATTTCTCTTTTTTTTCTAAAGTTTTTCTTTATTTACTGATTAGTAACAGAGAGAGAGAGCGAGCGCAGAGATAGGCAGAGGGAGAAGCAAGCTAAGCAAGCAAGCACCGGGAGCCCTATGTGGGATTTGATCCCGGGGTCTTCCAGGATCGCGCCCTGGGCAAAGGCAGGCACTAAACCGCTTTTGCCCCTCCCAGGAATCCCCGACTTCAATATTTTTCGATTTGTCATTATTCGATTATTTTCAATTCGATTCCATTTTGATTATTTTCATTCGGTTCAGGTCCGATTCGATTCTATTATTTTCGATTCGATTCGTTTCGTATCCATTCGAATCGTTTTGATTCCTTTCGGTTTTCGATTTGAATCGATTCTTTTCTTTTCGATTCGATTCTTTTCTATTCGGTTTGATTTTTTTGATTTGAATCGACTCGATTCTTTTTGATTCAAGTATATAAGATTCGATCCGATTCTTTTCGATTCAAATCGATACGATTCTTTTCGATTTGATTCGATTCGTTTTGATTCGACTCGATTCTTTTCGATTCAATTCTTTTCGATTCAATGAAATACGGTTCTATTCTTTTCGATTCGATTTGATTTGATTCTTTTGATTCCATACGATTCGATTTGATTCTTTTCGATTTGATTCGATTCAACTCGATACTTTTCAAATCGATCATTTCGATCGATTCGATTCGATTCTTTTCATTTCGATTCGATTCTTTTCGATTTGATTCAATTCTTTTCAATTCGATTCGATTCGATTCTTTCGTTTCGATTTGATTCTCTTCTATTTTATTTGATTCGATTCATTTCAATTAGATTCGATACTGTTCGATTCGATTCTTTTCGATTCAGGTCGATTGGAATCGATTCGATTCTTTTTCGGTTCTATTCGATTCGATTCGATACGATTCTCTTCGATTCGATTCTTTTCGGTCTGTTCGATTCGATTCTTTTCGATTCAGTTCGATTCGATTCTTTTGGACTCGATTCGATTCTTTGCGCTTTGATTATGATTCGATTCGTTTCGACTTTTTTCGATTCGTGTCGATTCGAATCTATTCGATTCTTTTCTATTCAATTCGATTCGATTGATTCTTTTCGATTCGATTCCATTCGATTCTATTCTTTTCGATTCTTTTCGATTCGATACGATTCGATTCGATTCTTTTTGATTCGATTTTTTCGATTCGATTCTTTTCAATTTGATTCGATTCTTTTCAATTTGATTCTTTTCGATTCGATTCGATTCGCCTCTTGTCGTTTCGATTCGATTCTTTTTTGATTCGATTCGATTCGATTCTTTTTTGTTTCGATTATATTCTCTTCGATTCGATTCTGTTTCGATTCGATTCGATTTGATACGCTTCGCTCTTTTCGATTCGATTCTTCTCGAATCGATTCAATTCAATTCGATCTTTTCGATTCGATTCTTTTCGATTTGATTCGATTCGATCATTTTGATTCCACTTGTTACATTTCGATTCGAATCTTTTTCGATTCGATTCGATTCAATTTCTTTTTGGATTTCATTGGATTGAGTAGATAATTTTTGATTCGATTCGATTCTTTACCCTAGCTTCGATGTGATTCTACTCGATTCCAATTCATTTCGATTCTCTTGATTCAATTCTTTTCGATTCTTTTTTGATTCGGTTGATTCTTTTCGATTCCATCGATTCTTTTCGATTCGATTTAATTGTTTTTGAATCCATTTTGATTCGATTCGATATTTTCGATTCGACTCGATTGGATTCGATTCGGTTCGATTATCGATTCGATTCAATTCAATTATTTTTGATTCGACTCGATTGATTATTTTTTATTCAATTCGATTCAATTATTTTCGATTCGATGCAATTCGATTCGATTCTTCTCATTTCAATTCAATTCGATTCATTTCGAATTCGATTCGATCGATTCTTTGTGTTTCAGATTCGATCCTTTTCGATTTGAGTCAATTCTTTTCAATTCGATTTGACTATTCTTCGATTCAATTCTTTTCGATTCGATTCGATTCGATTCTTTCGATTCGATTCGATTCCATTCGATTCGATTCTTTTTCGATTCAATACGATTCGATCGATTCTTTTCGATGCGAATCAATTCGATTCCATTCTTTTTGATTCGATTCGATTCGATTCTTTTAGATTTGATTTGATACGATTCTTTTCAATTCGATTTGATTCAATTCGATTCGTTTCGATTCGTTTCGATTCTCTTTGATGTTTTTGATTCGATCTTTTCAACCGATTTAATTCGATTCGATTCATTTCGATTTGATTCGATTCGAATTTTCGATCTATTCTTTTCAATTCGATCTTTCGATTCGATTCGATTCGATTTTTTTCTATTCGCTTCTTTTCGATTCGATTCGATTCGCCTCTTTTCGTTTCGATTCTATTCTTTTGGATTCGATTTGATTCTTTTCGTTTCGATTAGATTCTCTTCGATTCGATTCTTTTCGATTCAGTTCTTTTCGATTCGGTTCGATTTGATTCTTCTCCATTTCGATTCGATTCTATTCTTTTCGATCGTTCGATAAGATTCTTTTCGTTCGATTCAATTCTATTCGATTCTATTCTATTCGATTCGATTCGATTATTTTTCAGTTCGATTCTTTCGTTTCGATTCGATTCTGCTCGATTCTTTTCGATTTGATTCGATCGATCATTTGGATTCAATTTGTTACATTCGATTCGATTCTTTTCTATTCAGTTCGATTCGATTCTTTTTGATTCAGTTCAGATTCGATTCTTTTCAATTCGATTCGATTCTTTTCGATTTGATTCAATTCTTTTCAATTCGATTCGATTCGATTCTTTTTCGTTTCGATTTTTTCAATTCGATTCCTTTCAATTCGATTCGATTGGATTCTTTCGTTTCAATTAGATTCTTTTCGACTTTTATTGTGATTCGAATCTTATCAATTCGATTCGGTACTGTTCGATTCGATTCTTTTCGATTCAGTTCGATTCGATTCTTTTTGATTCGATTCGATTCTTTTCGCTTTGATATGATTCGATTCGTTTCGACTTTTTTCGATTCGTGTCGATTTCGAATCTATTCGAATGCTTTATCGATCTTTCTATTCAATTTCGATTCGATTGATTCTTTTCGATTCGATTCCATTCGATTCTATTCTTTTCAATTCGATTCGATTCTTTCGATTCGATTCGATTCTTTTTGATTCGATTTTTTCGATTCGATTCTTTTCAATTTGATTCGATTCTTTTCAATTTGATTTCTTTTCGATTCGATTCGATTCGCCTCTTGTCGTTTCGATTCGATTCTTTTTGTATTCGATTCGATTCGATTCTTTTTGGTTTCGATTATATTCTCTTCGATTCGATTCTTTTCGATTCGATTCGATTCTTTTGATTCGATTCTTCTCGAATCGATTCAATTCAATTCGATTCTTTTCGATTCGATTCTTTTCGACTTCTATTCGATTCGATCATTGGATTCCACTTGTTACATTTCGATTCGAATCTTTTCGATTCGATTCGATTCAATTCTTTTGATTTCATTGGATTGATTTAGATAATTTTTGATTCGATTCGATTTTTTACCCTAGCTTCGATGTGATTCTACTCGATTCAATTCATTCGATTCTTCTTGATTCAATTCTTTTCGATTCTTTTTTGATTCGGTTTGATTCTTTTCGATTCCATTCGAATTCTTTTCGATTCGATTTAATTGTTTTGAATCCATTTGATTCGATTCGATTATTTTCGATTCGACTCGATTGGATTCGATTCGGTTCGATTATCGATTCGATTCAATTCCAATTATTTTTGATTCGACTCGATTTGATGATTTTTTATTCAATTCGATTCAATTATTTCGATTCGATGCAATTCGATTCGATTCTTCTCATTTCAATTCAATTCGATTCTTTTCGAATTCGATTCGATTCGATTCTTTGTGTTTCGATTCGATTCTTTTCGATTTGAGTCAATTCTTTTCAATTCGATTGATATTCTTCGATTCGATTCTTTTCGATTCGATTCTTTTCGATTCGATTCGTTTCGATTCGATTCTTCGATTCGATTCGATTCGATTCTTTCGATTCAATACGATTCGATCGATTCTTTTCAATGCGAATCAATTCGATTCCATTCTTTTTGATTCGATTCGATTCGATTCGATTATTTTTATTATTTTTTTTATTTTTACTTATTTATGATAGTCACAGAGAGAAAGAGAGAGAGGGGCAGAGACATAGGCAGTGGGAGAAGCAGGCTCCATGCACCGGGAAGCCCGACATGGGATTCGATCCCGGGTCTCCAGGATCGCGCCCTGGGCCAAAGGCAGGCGGTAAACCGCTGCACCACCCAGGGATCCCGATTCGATTCTTTTAGATTTGATTTGATACGATTCTTTTCAATTCGATTTGATTCGATTCGATTCGTTTCGATTCTCTTTGATGTTTTTTGATTCGATCTTTTCAACCGATTTAATTCGATTCGATTCATTTCGATTCGAATGTTTCGATTCCATTCTTTTAATTCGATTCTTTTCGATTCGATTCGATTCGATTTTTTTCTATTCGCGTCTTTTCGATTCGATTCGATTCGCCTCTTTTCGTTTCGATTCTATTGTTTTGGATTCGATTTGATTCCTTTCGTTTCGATTAGATTCTCTTCGATTCGATTCTTTTCGATTCAGTTCTTTCGATTCGGTCGATTTGATTCTTCTCCATTCGATTCGATTCGATTCGATAGATTCTTTTCGTTCGATTTCAATTCTGTTCGATTCTATTCGATTCGATTCGATTCGATTTATTTTTCAGTTCGATTCTTTTCGTTTCGATTCGATTCTGCTCGATTCTTTTCGATTTGATTCGATTCGATCAGTTGGATATCAATTTGTTACATTTCGATTCGATTCTTTTCTATTCAGGTCGATTCGATTCTTTTTGATTCAGTTCGATTCAATTCTTTTCAACTCAATTCGATTCGGTTCGATTCTTTCGATTCGATATGATTCGATTCGATTCAACTCAACTCGATTCTTTTCGATTCGATTTTTTCGATTCGATTCCTTTCAATTCGATTCGATTGGATTCTTTTCGTTTCAATTAGATTCTTTTCGATTTTACTTGATTCGAATCTTATCAATTCGATTCGGTACTGTTCGATTCGATCTATTCAATTCAATTCGATTGGAATCGATTCTTTTCGATTCAATTCGATTCGATTCGATACGATTCTTTTCGATTGTATTCGATTCGATTCTTTTCGGTTCTCTTCGATTCGATTCTTTTCGATTCAATTCGATATGATTCGATTCTTTTCGATTCCATTCGATTCTTTTCTATTCGATTCGATTCGATTATTTTCGATTCAATTCGGTTTGATTCGATTATTTTCAACTCAATTCGATCGACTCGGTTCAATTATTTTCGATTCGATTCGATTCGATTATTTTCGATTCGATAAGATTACTTTCGATTCGATTATTTTCGATTCGATTTCATTATTTTCAATTCAATTCATTTCGATGTTTTTCGATTCGATTCAATGCGAATCAACTATTTTCTATTAGATTCGCTTCAATTATTTTTTTTTTTTCTAAATTTTTTATTTATTTATGATAGTCACAGAGAGAGAGAGAGGCAGAGATAGGCAGAGAGGCGAGAGAAGCAAGCTCCAAGCACCGGGAGCCCTATGTGGGATTTGATCCCGGGTCTCCAGGATCGCGCCCTGGGCCAAAGGCAGGCACTAAACCGCTGCCCCTCCCAGGAATCCCCGCTTCAATTATTTTCGATTTGATTTGATTCGGTTATTTTCAATTCGATTCCATTTGATTATTTTCATTTCGGTTCGGTACGATTCGATTCTATTATTTTCGATTCGATTCGTTCGTATCCATTCGAATCGTTTTGATTCCTTTCGGTTTTCGATTTGAATCGATTCTTTTCTTTCGATTCGATTCTTTCTATTCGGTTTGATTTTTTTGATTTGAATCGACTCGATTCTTTTTGATTCAAGTATATAAGATTCGATCCGATTCTTTTCGATTCAAATCGATACGATTCTTTCGATTGATTCGATTCGTTTTGATTCGACTCGATTCTTTCGATTCTTTTCAATGAAATACGGTTCTATTCTTTTCGATTCGATTTGATTCGATTCAACTCGACTTTTCAATCGATCATTTCGATCGATTCGATTCGATTTTCATTTCGATTCGATTCTTTTCGATTTGATTCAATTCTTTTCAATTCGATTCGATTCTTTTCGTTTCGATTTGATTCTCTTCTATTTTATTTGATTCGATTCATTTCAATTAGATTCGATACTGTTCGATTCGATTCTTTTCGATTCAGGTCGATTGGAATCGATTCGATTCTTTCGGTTCTATTCGATTCGATTCGATACGATTCTCTTCGATTCGATTCTTTTCGGTCTGTTCGATTCGATTTTCGATTCAGTTCGATTCGATTCTTTTGGACTCGATTCGATTCTTTGCGCTTTGATATGATTCGATTCGTTTCGACTTTTTTCGATTCGTGTCGATTCGAATCTATTCGATTCTTTTCTATTCAATTCGATTCGATTGATTCTTTTCGATTCGATTCCATTCGATTCTATTCTTTTCGATTCTTTCGATTCGATACGATTCGATTCGATTCTTTTTGATTCGATTTTTTCGATTCGATTCTTTTCAATTTGATTCGATTCTTTTCAATTTGATTCTTTTCGATTCGATTCGATTCGCCTCTTGTCGTTTCGATTCGATTCTTTTGATTCGATTCGATTCGATTCTTTTTGTTTCGATTATATTCTCTTCGATTCGATTCTTTTCGATTCGATTCGATTTGATACGATTCGCTTCTTTTCGATTCGATTCTTCTCGAATCGATTCAATTCAATTCGATTCTTTTCGATTGATTCGATTCGATCGATTTGGATTCCACTTGTTACATTTCGATTCGAATCTTTTCGATTCGATTCGATTCAATTCTTTTGGATTTCATTGGATTGAGTTAGATAATTTTTGATTCGATTCGATTCTTTACCTAGCTTCGATGTGATTCTACTCGATTCAATTCATTTCGTTTCTTGATTCAATTCTTTTCGATTCTTTTTGATTCGGTTTGATCTTTTCGATCCATTCGATTCTTTTCGATTCGATTTTAATGTTTTTGAATCATTGATTCGATTCGATTATTTTCGATTCGACTCGATTGGATTCGATTCGGTTCGATTATCGATTCGATTCAATTCCAATTATTTTGATTCGACTCGATTTGATTATTTTTATTCAATTCGATTCAATTATTTTCGATTCGATGCAATTCGATTCGATTCTTCTCATTTCAATTCAATTCGATTCTTTCGAATTCGATTCGATTCGATTCTTTGTGTTTCGATTCGATCCTTTCGATTTGAGTCAATTCTTTTCAATTCGATTTGATATTCTTCGATCAATTCTTTTCGATTCGATCGATTCTTCGATTCGATTCGATTCCATTCGATTCGATTCTTTTCGATTCAATACGATTCGATCGATTCTTTTCGATGCGAATCAATTCGATTCATTCTTTTTGATTCGATTCGATTCGATTCTTTAGATTTGATTTGATACGATTCTTTTCAATTCGATTTGATTCAATTCGATTCGTTTCGATTCGTTTCGATTCTCTTTGATGTTTTTTGATTCGATCTTTTCAACCGATTTAATTCGATTCGATTCATTTCGATTTGATTCGATTCGAATTTTCGATTTATCTATTCTTTTCAATTCGATTCTTTTCGATTCGATTCGATTCGATTTTTTTCTATTCGCTTCTTTTCGATTCGATTCGATTCGCCTCTTTTCGTTTCGATTCTATTCTTGGATTCGATTTGATTCTTTTCGTTTCGATTAGATCTCTTCGATTCGATTCTTTTCGATTCAGTTCTTTTCGATTCGGTTCGATTGATTCTTCCCATTCGATTCGATTCGATTCGATAAGATTCTTTTCGTTCGATTCAATTCTATTCGATTCTATTCTATTCGATTCGATTCGATATTTTCAGTTCGATTCTTTCGTTTCGATTCGATTCTGCTCGATTCTTTTCGATTGATTCGATTAGCGATCATTTGGATTCAATTGTTACATTCGATTCGATTCTTTTCTATTCAGTTCGTTCGATTCTTTTTGATTCAGTTCGATTCGATTCTTTTCAATCGATTCGATTCTTTTCGATTTGATTCAATTCTTTTCAATTCGATCGATTCGATTCTTTTCGTTTCGATTTTTCAATTCGATTCCTTTCAATTCGATTCGATTGGATTCTTTTTTTTTTCAATTAGATTCTTTTCGATTTTATTTGATTCGAATCTTATCAATTCGATTCGGTACTGTTCGATTCGATTCTTTCGATTCAGTTCGATTCGATTCTTTTTGATTCGATTCGATTTTCGTTTTATTGATTCGATTCGTTTCGACTTTTTCGATTCGGTGTCGATTCGATCTATTCGATCTTTTCTATTCAATTCGATTCGATTGATTCTTTTCGATTCGATTCCATTCGATTTATTCTTTTCAATTCGCATTCGATTCTTTTCGATTCGATTCGATTCTTTTTGATCGATTTTTCGATTCGATTCTTTCAATTGATTCGATTCTTTCAATTGATTCTTTTCGATTCGATTCGATTCGCCTCTTGTCGTTTCGATCGATTCTTTGTGATTCGATCGATTGATTCTTTGTTTCGATTATATTCTCTTCGATCGATTCTTTTCGATTCGATTCGATTCTTTCGATTCGATTCTTCTCGAATCGATTCAATTCAATTCGATTTTT
>NW_023330751.1:0-64106 GCF_011100685.1 Canis lupus familiaris | reverse complement strand
CCCGCTCGGCCTCGCCTCCCTCCCGGCCCCTGTCGTGTTATTTAAAATCGATGACGTTGGGATCCCTGGGTGGCGCAGCGGTTTGGCGCCTGCCTTTGGCCCAGGGCGCGATCCTGGAGACACGGGATCGAATCCCACGTCGGGCTCCCGGTGCATGGAGCCTGCTTCTCCCTCTGCCTGTGTCTCTGCCTCTCTCTCTCTCTCTCTCTGTGACTATCATAAATAAATAAAAATTGAAAAAAAAATCGATGACGTTTTCTACATAAACCACATCTTCTTTATCCACTCATCTTTCCATGCACCGAGGCTCCTTCCACAGTTTGGCTACTGTGGACACTGCTGCTAGAAACATCGGGGTGCAGGTGTCCCCGCGTTTCATTGCATCTGTATCTTTGGGGTAAATGGAATATTCCTCAGCCATTAGAAACGACAAATACCCACCATTTGCTTCGACGTGGATGGAACCGGAGGGTATTATGCTGAGTGAAGTAAGTCAAGCGGAGAAGGACAAACATTATATGGTCTCATTCATTTGGGGAATATAAAAAATAGTGACAGGGAATAAAGGGGAAAGGAGAAAAATGAGTGGGAAGTATCAGAAAGGGAGACAGAACATAAAGACTCCTAACTCTGGGAAACGAACTAGGGGTGGTGGAAGGGGGGTGGGCAGGGGGTGGGGGTGACTGGGTGGCGGGCACTGAGGGGGACACTTGACGGGATGAGCACCGGGTGTTATTCTATATGTTGGCAAATTGAACACCAATAAAAAATAAATTTATAAAAAATAAAACTAATGACGTTTAAGACATCTTCTACTCCAATATAGAAAATTCACTGTTTGTTACACAACTTTGCTATATTATTCCCCTCTGAGATGGATAAGAAAAGGAAAAGCATCTTATTAACTCTTTTTTATTGTTATACGTTATATATGAGGTAAGGATTTTATAAAAGGCTACACTAAATATCACATTTCTTGTCAATTCTGTGATAGAAATCCGTTGAATTTATAGATTCAAAGCCAAGCTTGAAAAAAAATCTCGGAAGCTAAGGGGCTAATGACCCTATAAACTGTAAAATGTGTTAACAAGCAATAAATTCCTCTTCCTCGGTTCAAAGGCATTTGATTATATTCTGTACTGTCAGGGTCACACACATCGGAGCTCATCTTGAAATGATAAACAAGGCAGGCCTGTAATGGTCACCAGAGAGTGTGACAAGACACACCTGTCACTACAAGTTTTGAGATAAAACAGTAGGCACATGCAGACAGCTGTGTCATCCCTGAGCGAGCTCACTTGCAGGCTCAGCAACAGGCAGGAAGAAACTCCCCAGTCAGCTCAGACTTCAACATCACAGTGTATGCAATGTCACATCTTTGATTTTTATGAGATCATTTCCAATCGAAAATTATATCAGAAAAAAAGAAAATTATGTCAGCTAAAGTCCATGTTCATAAACTTTTTATACTATAGTTATTGATCTCAAGTGGTTTTCATTTGCATATGCTCATATGAATACATCTTCATAACTGTTATATAAGTGTTAATAATATTCAGTTGGCAGAAAAACATGAATTTTGATACATTTCAATAACTTGTCCAAGGCTTTCCTATTAGTATGATTTAAAAATATCCTAAGAATTTGATTTATACATCTTTAAGAGGGGAAAATTTTTGCCTTATTTGAAACTTTTCTAGCCTAGAACGTTTTCCTTTTGTCACTGAGGTCTAATCACGCATACCTCTTATAGAGAACCACCACAAGGCGCCCTCTAAAATTTTTTTCAACGTAACTAATTGAAATTTTTTTTTTATCTTAGATGCTTATTTTTAACAGGTGGTACTTGTGCTGGTTTGTTATTCAAGGAATACTTACTGAGCATTTGGTACTATGTACTATTTGGAACATATGTAGGAAATGGTTTCTTCTTTCTTCTTTTATAAAGAAAGCCTGTGCAACTGTCTTTAAAGAATATGGTGTTTTGTTGGTTTGTTTATATCCATTTTATTCTAAAAAGATCTGAAGCAGGTCTGACATTCTTGAAGAATTTATTTCACTTTCTTTGGTCTGATTCTTCATGATTTGGAATCACAATCTAAAAAACAATTTCATATTCTGGTCTAAAAAAAGTTATCTCGACAAAATTGTTCTTTTAATTTAGAAGTCTCATTTTCCTGTCTGTGTTATATTTTGACCAAAATCATTAGACTAATTTTTAAACTAATAATTTTCTTTGAAAATATTCCTTTTGAAATGGTCATTTAGTGAAAGAAAAAAACCTACACATTTTACTAAATCATTATTATGTCTGTTACAAGGTTAATGATCCAATAATTGTTTTCCATGTTTTGTAGTACATTAAGATGGATCTTAAAAATTTGGGTGTCTGTACTAATTTATGAAAAAATAATTTCAAGTTATGAGATAGATTCAATAAATTGTTGTTGCATTGAGAAATTCTATGACCAATTTAATAAAGAGTTTTTAATTTTCAAATAAAATGAAAGAAAATGAGTGTGACACATTTCATATCAAATGCTGTCCAATGTTCAAATAAGATAGAACAAACAGAGCAGCCCCGGTGGCCCAGTGGTTTAGCACCACCAGGGTGTGATCCTGGAGACCCAGGATCGAGTCCACGTCCAGCTCCCTGCATGGAACCTGCTTCTCCCTCTGCCTCTCTGCCTCTCTGTCTTTCTGTCTGTCTGTCTGTCTGTCTCTCTCTCTCTGTCATAAATAAATACATAAAATCTTTAAAAAGATAAAAGAAACATGAACATTATGAGAATTAGTATTCTTTGCATATTTATGTTGACAAAGGTAAATAATTGTTTATTGTCGCAATCTTGATTAAAATTATCATTGACTATGACTAAGGGAAATGTCAAATATATTTTACTATAAATCTTCTATTTCACATAGGAATACAATAGCAAACTGACAGTCACATGCCTATACCAAAAATTAAAGAATGAAGTCTTTTTTTTTGAAATCTTGTTATAGTGAATATTTATTCAGTGAACACAACATTGTTGCATTGTGACGATATTTCATGGACATTGGTTTTTTTGTTGTACTATACTTTAGACATTGTGGATAATGGTATTCTTGACATGTGAAAATTTGGAGGTGTCTGCAATTTCTGAAAGTTAGGCATTGATTTTACCCTATATTTTATGACAATACTTATCAATAGTAACCAGTCATGTTCTTTTTTAAAGTGAAGAGTATTCAAATCTATTCCGTTCTCATGCATTAATGGCCCAAGAAAAGTAGAGCATAAGTTTCTTTCAATTTTCTGGAATTTATTTGTGATTTCTCAGTGTTTTCCAAGTGTTACTATAAAGCTCCTATTTGCTGTTAGTACTGAATTTTTAAATATGTTTTTGTTCCTTGTCAGCAACTTTTCAAAAGTCAGGCCATTATGTCCCTTTGGTAGATTTTAAGGGAGGGCAGTTGTCATCCATGGCAAATCACCAGACAGTATTAAGTATACCAGGTGAGAATAATTACAAACGTGTGTGTAAATACACTTAGGAAATATGGACTCAGTGCATGCATGGATCACATTCCTGTCCTCTCACAGAGATCTATCTTCTCCATGTCATGTAAATGGTATGTTCACCAGATATTGCTTCTGCCACATACAATGCTTGCCATATTTCTAACATTCAATGGATACTTAAATAGTAATAAAATAGTAGATTTTCTTTTTCTTTTTGAATGTAGTGGCTCTGCACAAATTTTCACTCTCTCATAATATATTAAAACAAGTTGCTGTTAGATAGCTCTTAAAATGGCCATTTGGATCTTAACAAATAATCTTTTAAATTTTGAAAATTGAAAACGAAGATTTCTGCCTCCCTCCAAAATAAACAATTCTCTTCTGCTTGATCTTGGCAATGTAACAATCACCTCCTTGCCACAAGGGTTTATAATGCTTGCAATACACAGCTGTGGTCTACAGATGAATTTCTCATCAGTTCAGTCATAATAGGTGTAAAAAACCTAATTTGGAGCAATTTGTCACTGGAGAAAGTGAAAATAGTTTACATTAATAAAAGAAACTATGAGATACATCCCACGTGTTCTACAGACTGTGGAGTTGTATGAAACTCTTGTCAAAGCAACAAGAGTGTATCCAGATATAGTTCAATGGGGCAATAAGACCACAGCCATCAGTTATTTCAAAAAAAGCCTGTCTGGGGACAGTCATGCCCGGCACCTGAATTCACTTTAATGGCGGAAGTGGACACATATGCTGAGGGAGTTCAAATCCTTTATGAGTAACACTCACTTATGATATATAGACAGAATGCAAAACTGGATTTTTTTTTCCTTTTAGCAAAGTGGATGTTCTAAAGTACATGCTTTATACATCTTTTTGAATGTAGTAATATTGTGACTGTTATTTAAAAATTCTTAGAATCTGCTTTGGTATTGTTCAGTATTGAACATAAGAATTGATGCTTTCACAGAATCTGGCAATTATGGATTTGGGGAATATGATGGGAGAGATTTAAAAATTAGCAATATTAATTGATACTGAATACTGAAATAGTGTTGCTCTTGACAAACTTGTTTGGAAGACTTTTACCATCCTAGGACAGAGTCCTTCCCGGGAGCACCTGTATTTTCAGTATTATATCTCATTTCAAAAGACAGCAGAGTGAATGATATTTGATGGTAGAGTAACATGATGTAAAGTTCATTACTAAATTCAGATCTGATGGACTTACTCGTTTTATAATGAAGGGATATGGAAATGTACCGAATACCCAATATTTTTATATTCAGAACATTTTTAGACATAAAAATATTCATATTATACTGGGCACACATTCCTTTGTTTCATTTTATAACAAGCATTTTTTTTTTTTATTTGACAGCAATGATGTACTGTTCGGTTTTATTACATACAAGGAATTATTGATCCAAGTCAGAAGCAGCACAACTACTGCCATGTTAGAAGGATTAATATGCACCAGCCCTGACTGTGACTTGACTGGAGGCACTTGCCTGGCCCACCCCAATCTTCATGCCTTCTGAGAGTCCTTGGGGAAGAGACCTACCACCAAGGTCATCCCTTCCAGCACCTAACTCTTCTGTCTGCTAAAAAATACCAACTAGATTATTCCTAAAATTCATGCTTATCTTCGCCACGTGTCGAAAAAGCCAACCTGGGTCCCAAAGTATGTCAGTCCCATGTTTCCCAGTTGGGAAGCAGAACACAAATCTCAGTAAAGACCTTCTCTCTTCGACTAGTCACCAGAGAAACTGAAAGTAATGAAAAATATGTATACCACCCTTTATGCCACAGGTTTGTAAACTCAAATGTCCACCAGGACCAGGCAGGTGGCATAGATGAGTGAAGTACAGTGGTGGGGTGGATTAGATGGGTGGGAGGAGCGTTCCAGGGCAGGAGGATTACAGCAAACCAGACTTAATGGCATGCCCCATCCTCCACCCAGAAAACCAGCTTTTTTAACATGCAATCTCTCAAGCTTCAAATATTGGCAACAAATACAAAAGGATTTTAAACACAGCAGAGACTGTGCCTTGTGACTTCTGCCTTATATAATTTCCTACCTTAATAAAAGCTCCCTTCCCCACCAAATAATAAGAATCCAACCCAATGATTACAAAGAAATTAACAGAGGAATAGAAAAATATAGCAGCTTCAAAAATACCAGTCTCCCCATTTTAAAACAAAATCAGTGGTAATTGTTTAAGTTCATTCATCGTAGGAGGTCAGCCAGGTCTACCTATTGGTAAGACAGCCTTGCATTATTAAAATGACACCTGCTACTAACCAACCCCAAATAAGATGTCACCCTGCCTGCCTTCACACTATCCCCACCAGGCAGAGAAAGGATAGAACCAGGCTGCATATTATGAAGAATAAATTGAAGCACGGAGCCAGTAGGGACCCTCCTTGATATCACACAGGCCCTCAGCCACAGGTTTCCAATTCCACATTTTGGTATCAGAGATGAAAGCCAACGTAACTACTGAAAGGTATGCAGCACCTTGTGGAATCCTGGGCATATAGTAGCCCAACTGCATGTCCACTGAGCAAATCATGCATGAATGAATGAATCTAGCTACTTCCTTTAGACAGTGCTTCCTACCAGGGAAAATCAAGAGCTGCTCTTGCCATTCCAAAGACCGCATTTCTCCAGGGGCAGGAGAGGAAGGCAAGGGAGGTAATGCAGAGTTCATTCTATGAGTGAACAGATGGCTTTTCTGGTTTTTCAGGGAATATCATCGACCCTGTCTGACTCATAAACAGAGAAAAAAAGGATTCAGGAACTTGGCACTTCTGGGTTGGGTCTGCTTTGACCTTGGACGAGGGCCTGAGATTAAGTCCTACATTCTTATTTTTTTAATAATAAATTTATTTTTATTGGTGTTCAATTTGCCAACATACAGAATAACACCCAGTGCTTGTCCCGTCAAGTGACCCCCTCAGTGCCCATCACCCATTCACCCCCACTCCCCACCCTCCTCCCCCTCCACCACCCCTAGTTCTTTCCCAGAGTTAGGGGTCTTTATGTTCTGTCTCCCTTTCTGATATTTCCTACCCATTTCTTCTCCCTTCCCTTCTATTCCCTTTCACTTTTATTTATATTCCCCAAATGAATGAGACCATATAATGTTTGTCCTTCTCCGACTGACTTACTTCACTCAGCATAATACCCTCCAGTTCCATCCACGTTGAAGCAAATGGTGGGTATTTGTCATTTCTAATGGCTGAGGAATATTCCATTGTATACATAAACCACATCTTCTTTATCCACTCATCTTTCGTTGGACACCGAGGCTCCTTCCACAGTTTGGCTATTGTGGACATTGCTGCTAGAAACATCGGGGTGCAGGTGTCCCGGCGTTTCATTGCATCTGTATTTGGGGTAAGTCCCCAGCAGTGCAATTGCTGGGTCATAGGGCAGGTCTATTTTTCACTCTTTGAGGAACCTCCACACAGTTTCCAGAGTGGCTGCACCAGTCCACATTCCCACCAACAGTGTAAGAGGGTTCCCTTTTCTCCGCATCCTCTCCAACATTTGTGGTCAGGCAGAGCATGTGGATGTCTTGGCTTTGACCCAATAGGTCCCCAGGGCAGCAGTGCAGTCTTTATTCCAGCTTCCTCTGGCAGCCAAGATCTCAGGAAGCCCAACCCTCTCTGCTGGGGTGGGGGAGGGGGACTTCCTAGAATTTCAGAGAGACTAGATGGGCTCATCCAGAGTTTCTCAAAGGTGCCTTGATGGGCAATTAGGGTGGAATAAGTCTTTGCTGTTGGAGTCTGTCCTGTACGTTGTGAGAAGCTCACTAAGTTCCAGGGGCACCTCACAGTCACAGTAACCCTCCTCCCAACACACACACACACACACACACACACACACACACACTTACACTTTCAAACTCACACATGCATACACAAGCTTCCAGTGCTACCTGGAGCGGCAGTCTGGCCCTGGGTTGAGAGCCCCTGGGCTCATAGTCCCTGGAGTGTTTAAGAAACAGAAGCCCCAAAGGTTCAATGACAGGTCTAAGCTCCCCACCCATTCCTGATCTGATGACAGCTGATCCAGAGTTCTTTCCAGCTGCACTTGACATGATGGATGCTCATGCCAACACACCATGGGCTGCCACAGCACCACAAAGCCTCCAAGTAGACAGCCATCTGTCCCAATGCTGTAGAAAGACCGAGGTCCAGAAAGACCAAATAACCTCACTGTGATCAGAAAGTGAGCAAATATGAGGCGGGGGGCAGGTTCCAGGAAAACAAGTTTCCCCAGCTGTTCAGTGCAGCAGCCTCTGACAGGTGGGGCCTTAGTGTAGTGACCACCATTCCGAGGCCAACATAGAGGCAAGGGAGCTCGGTGAGCAAGAGCCAGTCCCCAGTGTGCAGGTTAGAGTGCGGGTGGCCCGGGAGCCCAGCCTTCATCTGGGGGCTCCAGCGGGCTCAGCAGGAGTATGGACAAGTCCATCACAGGCTCTCGACCCCTTCCCGGGGTCCCACAGTCTCCGCTGGGACATATGGCTGTCAGTGACAGCTCCTCCCCAGGACCCTGGAGGTGATCCTGAGCTGGGTCACTGGGGAAGGTGGCATCTGGATCCTTCCCCGAGCTCCAGGGACCCCAGGAAAAGCACGCCAGCAGTGCGGGGAGGCCTGGTCTCGCCCAGGGTCCCGCTGCTGGTCGCGCGGGCCGGCGGCTTGCAGCGCCCCGCAGGCGGCCCGGGGACGGCCAGGCTGGAGGCCGGGTGGCCGGGGCAGTAGGCGGCCGCCTGCACGGGGACCCGCCTGGCGGCCGAACACCGCGCGCGGCAGCGCCTCCAGGGGCCGCGAGCCGGGCGCCGCCGCGTCCTCCGCCGGCCTCGGCCCCCAGCGCCCCGACCAGCCCGCGCCCCCGGCGGCCGCGCACGTCCCGCAGCCTCTCCCGCAGGCGGCGCCGCGGCTCCCGGGCGGTCAGCGAGGACGCGCCGCACAGCAGGAGGACGAGCGGGAGCGGACGGCGCGCCCCCTGCGCCCCCTGCGCCCCCTGCGCCCCCGGCTTGCCGCGGCTTGCTCGGGCGGGAACAGGGCCCGGCGACGTCCCGCAGCAGCGGCGGCTCTGCTCGCGCTCCCCAGCCCGCCCTCCAGCAGCACCTGCCCGCGGCCGCCCGCAGCGCCTGGACGGGCGGTTCGGCCGAGCGGCCGCGCCTCCAGCTCCCGGCTCCGCTGCCTGCTCGCCGCCTAGAGCAAGCATTTAATCACGAACTACCCAGGTTACTGAGAAGGGGACCGCATAGCAGCTGGTGGGGAAAGATATCACCCTGATCTGAAACACATATACCTTTTCAGAAAATAGACGGTGATGAGATTACACCTTTATTCTGATTCTGCTAAATTAATTATGGCACTTTCCCATATACACATCTATGTATAAAACATATATATATATATTACTTATATATTATATATACAAATTTATTTCAAGAGTTAAATATACTCATAATGCATTCAAAATAAGACATAAGTGTTTAATCTCAGACTATGTTGTAAAAATAAAGAGATTATTAAACTATGTTCACTTTTTCTAGAAATTACAGTTCGCTAAGACTCTTCCCTAGTATCATACGGCCATCATCATCTTAAGAGACTGGCAAATTAATTAATGCTCTTTGTTCTCTCCAAATAATATTCCTAAGTGGATAATTTTGATTTTTGTTTTGTTTTGTTTCCTTCTTGTTTTCTACTACCTTTATTCTGGCATGAACCACTCAGCAGAAAACTGGGAAACACAGAAATCAGACTCATGAGATTTGTGGAATCTAATAGAGTCTCACTTCAGGAGATCAGCATGTAAATCCTCAGTGCAGCAAAGAGGTGACAGGTCCCTAAAGGTTAATACGTACATGGTTTTCAATTTAAAAAATACCAGTCCCTCCTCCCCAATCTATAAGTATCTGGACGGCACCATAGTCTATGCATGGTGAAAAATAAAGTGAAAGTAAAAGAGCAAAACATACAGGGAGTGAACACAACTTGGATACTCATGGATAATTTTCTTTCTTAATTTCCTTGAGTATTTTACAAAATTGTAGTTGAAAGTTTCCCCTCTTATCTAATCCTCCAAATCACCCCCAGAAAAACGGATCCTTGGATTTGAAACTAACCTGTAAGCATGGTGGTAGCTCTGTGAGGCAGGTCTGGACCACTGGGCTCAGTACATGCCATGGCTGACCTTCCTTGGGGAGCCACTCTGTAACATTTCCATGTCACTGGGAGTCAAAAGTATTTATTTTCTTCTCATTTTGTTCTTTGAACCTCAAATCTTTTTTTTTTATTTTTGTTTATTTATAATAGTCACACACACACACACACACAGAGAGGCAGAGACACAGGCAGAGGGAGAAGTAGGCTCCATGCACTGGGAGCCCAACGTGGGATTCGATCCCGGGTCTCCGGGATTGCACCCTGGACCAAAGGCAGGCGCCAAATCGCTGCGCCACCCAGGGATCTCTGCTCCTCAAATCTTAAAACACCTGAGAAAATCTTGAAATATGTGAGTAAAGAAAAAAAAAATTAAATCATGGCTAAATATTCCCTAAGAGGAAGGAATAAAACAGGTACAAATATGTGATTTTAGTGTAAAATTTAAACAAATATCCAACTGAATATCAAACACAATAAATTATGCCCTCTCGAAACACCAAAGTCTAAAATTACTCCCAATTGGAAATGATAGAATACTATTACTTGAATCATTGAAAATCAGAAAAAAATTCTAGGTAGTGTGTGGGTGAGAAAGCTGGCCAAAGGCTTGATATATTTAGCTTCTATAAAACTTATGATGCCATGAACTACAGTTAAAAAAAAAGAACAGAAATACTGTGAAAAAGTGTTCAAATTACTAGTCTTTTAAAATACTGGGGTAGAGATACCTTTTCAATGTTAGGTAATTCTCTCTTACCTTATTGTTATTTTAAGTAATTACCTAAATAGTATAAACTAAATTTAAGGAAAGAGATTGATAATTTTCACCCTCTCTTCCCTCACCTCTCATGTTATTTTCACTTTGAATTTGAGGCTAAGTCCATAAATCAGTTTAACGTCTATATTTATGGCTGGCAATACACATGCCATTTGGGACAGCTCAGGGGGCTCAAGCCTCAGTGTTTAACTCTCACAGAGATTCATGAAGGAATGTTTCATCTTTGGTACAACTTAGGGATATAGGGATAAGGGGAGCCTCTACAGGAAGGGCTCCAAGCCAATCAATGTTGCACCAAGGTTATGATGCTAAAGATTAGAATCATAGTAGGAAAAGTTTAGAATTGAAAACTATGGGGGAAGTTAAAGGAAATGAAAGAACACTAGGCTCAGATATACAAAGACTATGATAGAGTGTCCCTGCTCTTACTAAGTGGGAAGGGAAGAGGTAATAATCCTTGAGTTGTGCGATTTACTTACATGGAAGATTGTAAAGACATCTGATTCAGTGCTTCTGTCTGAAACCCAGAGGCCCTTAAAACTGGAATAATTTGGAGGTGTTATCAGGTGATACAGCCACTTTGGAGAACAGTTTGGCAGTTCCTCATGAGGTGATGCATTGTGTTACTGTTTAACACAGGGATTCCACTCCCAGGTATATTCTCCCAAGAGTACTGAAAATACTTAGACACAAAAACTTATATACACATGTTCACAGAAGCAGTATTCAAAAGGGCTAACAAGTAGAAAGACCTCAAATATCCATCAACTGAAGAATGGATAAACAAAATATGATATATCCATAGAGTGGAATATTATTCAGCTATATAAAGGAATGACACATGTTATAGTATGAGTTGACCTTAAAAACATTCGAAGTGAAGGAAGTCAATTACAAAAAGCCACATATTGTGGGATTCCACTTATATAAAATATCCAGACCAGGTAACTTAATAGAGATGAAAATTAGATTAGTAATTAACAGGGTCTGGAGAGACAGGAAATAGGGAGTAACCTGATAAATATTGAGCTTCCTTTTTGGAATGATGAAAATCTTCTGAAAACAGATAGTGATGATGGTTATAAAACTCTGTGAATTCATTAAATATAACTGAATTGTACACTTGAAAATTACAATGAATACAGTTGTCAATGGGCAAAGGTCTTGTAACATTACAGTAGAAAGACAGTTGTAGCAGAGCTTTGCATCTAGTTCTTTATTTTTAAAAACAGAGGCTTTCAATTAAATTGTAAACATGGGATGCCTGGTTGGCTCAGTGGTTGAGTATCTGCCTTCGGCCCAGGGTGTGATCCCAGAGTCCCAGGACCAAGTCCCACTTCAGGCTCCCTGCATGGAGCCTGCTTCTCCCTCTGTCTATGTCTCTCCCTCTGTGTGTGTGTGTGTGTATGTGTCATGAATAAATAAATAAAATCTTTTTTAAAAATTAGAAAAAATAAATTGTAAACATACTTCTACTTCCAACATCCCATAATGTTGTGTTATGATTGGACATATTTTTTTTTTATTTCTTTAGGATAGTCACAGAGAGAGAGAGAGAGGCAGAGACACAGGCAGAGGGAGAAGCAGGCTCCATGCACCAGGAGTGCGACGTGGGATTCGATCCTGGGTCTCCAGGATCCCGCCCTGGGCCAAAGGCAGGCGCCAAACCACCGTGCCACCCAGGGATCCCTGATTGGAGATATTTTTAAAAATATTTATTTTAGTAATTTTGAGAGGGAGAGAGAGAGAGAGAGAGATAGAGAGAGAGAACAGAGGGAAAGAATCCCACTGCTGAGCATGCAGTGGCCGGGGGCTCAGTCTCACCACTCACTCACTCAGTCATGAGGTCCTGACTTGAGCTGAAATCAAGAGCCAGTCGCTCAACTGACTAAGTCAACCAGGTGCCCCTGATTGGCAATATTTCTAAGTGAAGTATGCTATAATTAACGTGGGTAAATGGAAAAAAAATATTTCCTGTGAGGGGAAATATAAAAGAACCTGCCATAAGAACACAATTCACCAAGTACAAGAATTATTACCAATTCACTATATGAATATTCCTAGTTTAAATTACACAAATGCCATAACAGTTACGTACCAGGAAGCATGTGATCAGGCTAATGAGTTTAAGCTGAAAACTGCTTCAGGAAAGTGAAAAAATATATTATTTAATGATTATGATGGAATTCAATAATCCAAAAAGTGATTAGTGAAGGAGAGATTTGGAGTAAAATAATCACTTTTTAGAGCAAGCATTTTTTTCAACATTAAAAGAAAGGGAAGCATAGTGTGTTTTATTCTAGATTGGGACCAGGAAGTGATGATGCAGGAGTCAACTGTGGGTGAAATACTAGGAATCCTCGAATTAGGGAACAATAGCTGTCAACATTTTACTAATGCAAGGAGGAATCCAATGGAATTCAGTTTGTGATTTTGCTATTTTAGAAATGAGAATTAACAAAAAATGTGGGCATTGGTTGGAGGAAAAAAGTGAAATTGAGAAATGAAATGACAGAGTCCAAAAACAAATATCCAAAATGTTTCAGAGGCAGTCTAAGGATAATGATAAATAAGCCTAAGACACGAAGATTGACCTATCATATACTCACCTGGTAGAACCAGAAAGACCAACATGATGAGAAGGGCAGTTTTTATAAAATGTGGAAAGACGAGAAAGTCAAGGTAAACCAGAATGCCTACCAAAGGTGGCATATAGGATACAGAGTTGGAAACAGGTGAGGCCAAAACAACAAAAACATTGGATAACCACTGTTGAAGAAAACTTAAAAATTAATTAAAAAATATGTTCATAAGGGAGATCTTGGACATCTTTGGGATCACTGAATTATCAGAACACAAAAGCTTGCACTTTGGTAAAAGGATTTCCAGCAAGATAACTTTTTGAGATTTTAGCCAATGTTTATAGACATTATAATCTACATATATACACATAAAATTTTTAAAAAGACAATCTAATGCTCTCTAGTTTTTCCATTGGCTTACTTGTTTATTCCTATGCCAATAAAGTCTTTAACATAGTTTTATTATATTTTGATAGCTAATGCAAATTTTCCTGCCTGATTCTTCCATCACCTCAGAAAGTTTTTTCATGGATCACTCAATTTTCAACCTCTGTTTTGATTTTTGTCACCATTGGTGAATCTCATCTCTCCTTGAACTTCATACAGATGGGATCACACGGTAAGCACAACTTTACATCCATCCTCCTTCCCTTAACATAACTTTTTAAAGGATTCATGCATATTGCAGTTTTTCATTTGTTGTGCTTTGTTTTGCTTTTGCTAAGCAATGTTCAATGGTGTTCATATAACACAATTTATTTATCTATTCTTTTAAAGACATTGGAGTAGCTTTTAGATTGGAATCTTTCTGAAAATAACCTCTATAACTATGTTGTGTAAGTTATTTTTTATAGATGTGTGTTTTAATTTTTCTTGGGCAAATATCTAGGAGCCTAATTTATTCTTTAAAGGGAAGGTATCTATTTAACTTTATAAAAACTGTCAAATGTTTTTCTGAAGTGACTTGTCATTTCAGCCTCTGGTCAGAAATGTATTAGACTTCCAGTTGTTCTACATGTTCCATCCACTAAACCATATTTAGTTTTGTCAGTCTTTATAATTGTAGCCATTTTGGGGGGTATAAAGTGGTAAATTATCATACTTCTAATTTATGTCTTTGATAACTAATAAGACTAAGCAACTTTTCAAATGCTTATTGGATATTTGTGTATCTCTTTTGAAAAAGTGTCTGTTCAAGCATTTGCCCATATTTTTATGGGTATTGCTTTTATATTACAGATATATAAAGGTCTTTTAGAGTTTTAGGTATAGAAAATAATATTATATATAACTCTATTTATAAAGATTTTATAAAATGTGTATACTGAAAGAATTATCTCCCATTTCATTTTTTAGCAGTAGCTTTGCTTAGCAGCACTTTGGAGAAGACTAATTTATCAAGTTTTGCTTTTATGGTTATTGCTTCCTGAGAGCTGTGTAAAAAATCTTTGCCGACTCCAAATTCGTGAAGATAGTCTCCTACATTTTCTCCTACAGGTGTTATAATTTTAGCTGTTACATTTGATCTATGACTATTTCAAATTAAGTTTTGGTTCCAAGCTGAAGTAGAGGTCCAGGTTCGCTATTTAAATATGAATGATTCATTCATTTGTTCCAGCATCATTTCCTGCAAAGGCTTTTCTTTCTCCTTTGAACTGCTGTTTTCATTTTGTAGACTTGATTGCTGATTGATTTATGTCAGGGCCTCTCTTCTGTCCCATTGTTTTCTAGGACTATCCTTATGTTAATACTACATTGTCTTAATTATTGTAGCTTTATGGTAAATTTTGAAATAAAGTAGTATAAACCCTCCAACTTTGTTTTCCTTTTTCAAGAATGTTTTGACTATACTAGGTCTTTTGCATTCTTAAATAAATTTTAGTATCAGCTTGTCCTTTTATAGTAAATACTTTGGAATTTTTATTGGAATTGGAGTCCAAACAATATTAATCTTCCAACCTATGAACATGGTATTCCATTAGTTATTTGTGTCTTACTTAGTTTTTCTCAGAGATGTTTTATAATTTTTTTAAATATTTAATTTATTTATTCATGAGAAACACACACACACACACAGAGGCAGAAACATAGAGGGAGAAGCAGGCTCCATGGAAGAAGCCTGATGTGGAACTTGATCCTGGGACTGTGGGATCACACCCTGTGCCAAAGTCAGATGCTTAACCGCTGAGCCACCCAGGTGTCCCTACACCAGAGTATTTTAACTGTGAATTTATCAAGAGCTTGTTTGAACATGTGGTATGGTCATTACTTAGGACTGAGGAATCTTTGATTACCCAAGTGTTACCCTTTGGGGGCGAACCATGTTCTTCCTTTAGTACCATATATACTGCTCTTGACCTTGACCATTGCAAAGACTTATCTTTATGTACATCAAATAATCCCACCATCCACAGGGCAAATAGCAGTGAACTTTGTGATGAGGTCCTGCCATATGACAACTACTTCACAGCAAAGTGTCCTGCTTTAATTCAGTAGGGAAAGATACAAGGTCCAGAACATTAGGCTCTACAATGAAGGTAGGTCATCAGGTGGTTCTACTACCAGTCCTAGAGGCAGAGACTTGATCTGCTTGCATTCTTCCAGAAATACCCCTACTCTTAGCAATATGTCATTTGATAGGATAGTTCTGTCACACACATCTTTCTAGAAGGACTTTTCTTTTTTTTAGATTTTATTTATTCATTCATGAGAGACACACACACAGAGAGAGAGAGAAAGGCATAGACACAGGCAGAGGGAGAAGCAGGTATCATGCAGGGAGCCTGATGCGGACTCGATCCCGGGACTCCAGGATCATGTCCAGGGCCGAAGGAGGGCGCTAAACTGCTGAGGCAGCCAGGGATCCCCCGCTGAGCCACCCGGGGATCCCCCTAGAATGACTTTTCAATGCCATCCAAGACCTAATAGTTTTTTGAGGCTTCCTTATAATCTGAGGTCCCTCATGCCAACAGTATGCATGCCTAAGAGGTCACATCCAGATGTTTTATAAATTTAAGTGGAAAGTTTTAGGATGCCTTCTATTACATTTATTCCTAGGAGTTATGATACAAAGTGAAAGTCTAAGGGATTGTTCGGTATTTTTTTTTAAAGAGAAGAATATTTCATCGACAGCAATGTGTTTTTTTTTCAAACAAAACAAAAATGATTTCCAGTTCTCTTTCTTTTTGTGATATTAGCATCTGTCTTGCATTGCCTCTTGTTAACTTGGAAGCATAACTGCATTTTTGAAAGCTGGAAACCTTATTTTCCAGAACCCCATTCCCTGAATGATTCCTCATAAGGTTTGTAAATGAGAAAAACTCCTGCATGATTTGGAAGATGAAGGTAAAACAAAAGTCATTCATGGCAATTTTGGCAGCCGGACACGGAGATTTCCATAATGATCTTAGTAATCATAGTATCCAGACATTGCACCATCGCAGATCTCTCCTGAGCTTGTACTTCATGCAGCAATTTCTTGGACGTCTTCATAAGCTCCCACTTCCCCTACTACATCAGTGCTTTTAGGCTGATGTAATTTATAATAGTTTCTCCGATTCCCTGGATACAACCTTCTAGACCTTTATTCTTCTTGCTTATGTTTACATTAATATAAGCAGGAATTCCTATATTAAGCCTCTTATTTCTACAATGCTGAATTAACTCTGTTTCCTGGCTGAATCCAGACTGATAATAGCACCCAGGATAATAACTTCTGAGATTCATTCTTTAATTGGAGATTGATATATCAAGCTATTGTATTATTATTTTTGTATTAAATTTATGTATTAAAAAGAAAACTTCTATAAAGAGAAACTTCCCCTTATTACTTTTTTGGTTACCCCGAGGTACTATTGTAGAAAAAAAGGCATGATAAATCTTCAATTCTTTTTATTTACCATTTTATTTTCATCAGTTACTATTTTATATACCAGTTTGCTTAAGTAATGAATTGGTGTCCTATCATCCATCAAAACTGACCTTAAAGAATTGACTTTGGGAGGTAATATCTGTTTCTCCCCAAGCTAATAAAATTTTCATTTCAGGTATTATGTTTTTAAGTTCTAAATTTTATTTTTAAATTTTAATCTCTGCTGAGATCCCACATCTGTTGACTCTTATGATAATATTTTTCTTTAAGTCCTTGAACTATATAACAGTGGCACTAAAATTCTTTTTGTTCTAATCCATGTTGTTGTCTATTCTATTGACTAAATGTTTCAGTATCACCATAAATGCATGTATGTAAAGATATCAGGTGTGCTTCTCTTCATTGTAGTCATCAGCACTATTAATGCCTAAATAATTTTATGTTTGGATAGTGGATGTCTCCTCAAGCTGCTTCCTGGATCTCATGGATGTGACTCTCGTGGGATATGAAAGCTACTTTGCTTTATAGTATGACGAGATGCTCTTCACTAATGATGTATATTATCTACCCACAACTTGAAAGCCCATTTCTCCAAGACGTTCTTGTTGCTTTTAGTGAGTGATGGCATTTAGAAACCAAATTTATAACTCCAGTGGTGCTTCCTGCTATTATTTTGTTTAATATTTCTAGGACTAATCAGTAGATAGATCTAGAAGATAAGTGGACTTCTTTAGTTGATTAAAATGAAGCATTAGTTTAATATTTTTCCAGTTCACTTTCAGGATTATGAAATTTTAATTAATCTCATAGATCTTAAGTATACATATTCTGCTCTCACATTGGAAAAGTATGAGTCTTCAATGTCATAAGCGTAATTACTCACTTTATTTATCCTATAATAAAAGACAAAAACAATAATGTCAGAGTAAATATATCAGCCCTGTTATAAAAATATACTTGTTAAAGCTATGTAAAATTATTTTTATGTCTCATTTTGTTTTTAAGTTATATTTTACCAGGGCCATACAAATTACTCTTTTAAAAAGTCATTCAATTTAATTCTGGTTCAAAGCTGAAATGAATAGATTAGTTAGAAAATGTTGAAGTCATTTTCCAAATATTCCAAGACAGTGTTCTGACATGATTAACTTTAATTTTCAGAGGTAAAATCTGTGCTTTTAAAAGAAGATTTTAACTCAATGTACTGGAACATAACACAATTTCCATTTGCTTAAGACAAAAAGTTCCCCTAATATGTTATTATAAAAATGTTTAAGCACAGAAAAAAAGTTGAGAGAATTGTATATGAACCTCCTCATAATAACTGCATAAATTCTGCAATTAACATTTTCTTATATATGCTTTGTTACACATCTATCACCCTAGCCATCCTTCTGTTCTCTACTCAGTTCATCTTCTTTACTTATTTCAAAATACACCTTTTTACTAAATATTTCAACATATATATCATTATCTATCATTCAGTATCTTCTTAGAGCCTTTTTAAAAGTAAAACTTGCATGTAATGTAATTCAGAAATCTACAGTGTATTATCTTCTGAGTCTTTACAAATGAAAACACCTGTGCAACTTCAACTTTTACCAGGATATGGATGAATGTTCACATGCAGAAGCACCAGTATTTCAGAAAACAGTTTCTTGTATGATGCCTATGGGGATTCCCTGATCTAAGTTCATAAAATAAATATCCAGAAGGTATAATCTACAATTAATTTGTGGATTAATATTATCATAAATTGCCTAAATATCTGTGTTAATTTAAAACAGTTTTGGGCAGCTCGGGTGGCTCAACGCTTTGGTGCCTGCCTTTGGCCCAGGGCATGATCCTGGAGACCGGGATCAAGTCCTACGTCAGGCTCCCTGCATGGGGCCTGCTTCTCCCTCTGCCTGTGCCTCTGCCTCTCTCTCTCTCTCTCTGTGTGTGTGTGTCTCATGAATAAATAAATAAAAATATTTTAAAAATAAATAAAACAGTTTTATATTTTGGAGCATCTGGGTGGCTCAGTCATTTCAGTGGTTAACTTAAATGACTAGTTACTGGGTGAGACACCAGTAGGGCTCCTCATTCACCAGAAAGCCTACTTGAGGAGTTTCTCTCTTCCCCTACCCCTCCCTCTGCTCACACCCACTCTCTCTAATATAAATAAATAAATCTTAAAAAAAGTTCTATGTTTTATAGTTGTCTTTTAGCAACATTGTGCCATTTTCAGTATAGAAGGCTCTTGGAGACTAAAGAGATCATTAATACACCATAATTTGGCTGTGTGATGGGTATGCCTAACTTTGTCCCTTAAACTGAAGAGCCAATTTTGCTACTAGAATTTAAGCAGCCTGCACCAGTGTTCTGTTCACACTAAACTCCTGGGGGTGTTCTGCAAATATTACACCTTATAAGAGTAGTATAGTGCAGCAAGTGTGAAAAAGGAAAAAGTGTGCTCTGATTTCATCTTTTAGCCAAAGGACAGAGGTTACGACTAAAAGAAATAAAGTTTAGAATAGTAACTGGATATTTATTCTTATTAATATTGTTTTCAAAAAAGCATTTTAAAAAACAAAATATAAGAAAAAAAACAAAATATAAGACATAGAATTGCATAAGCTCTTTGAAAGCAGAGATATATCTCTGTCTTTGTTTGTTTGTTTGTTTGTTTGTTTGTTTTTAAATAGGAACACCTTACATCCTTTTATGGTGCTGGGCAGTTGGTGGGTAATTATACTTTAGGAACTTGTGTCATTATGAGCATGAGGACAAAGATATATGTAATGGAAACATATTCACTTCTCTATCTAATTTATTTGATGATTATAAGATGTTACACGGCCTTTAGAAAGGGCAGTTGGTTTCCCTTTACCCTGACAACTAACTTATACTATGGGGGAGCTTTATAGTAGACCAAAGACCATTTCATAAAAATAGAGTTATATTGTACATGTAAAGGGAAATCTTATTAAAGAAAATCACAACACAAATCTTTTAGTATACATACTATAGTAGAATGAAATCTATTTTTTCAGGAATATTGGAAAACATACCAATTTATTTATCCAGTAACTGCTCAGAAACATTTCTTCATTTGGGTTTCTCTGAAGTAGAGCCTAAGAATTTGGGTGCATGTCACTCATTAAGAGAATGTTCTCAGGACACAAGCAACAAGGGAAGTAGCACTGGATAGGGGTCCTGAAACAAATGCTACACTGTATGTTAACTAACTGGAATGTAAATAAAAACCTGAAAAAAGAACTGGCTAGAGGAAGAAGCAAAGTAAAGACATGGTCGGTCTCCGGGAGCATTGGAGGATGAATTACACCACAGAGATTATTCAGCCTTAGGGAAAAGGGAAGCAACTTTTGTAATCTCAAATCAGTAAATTATTAGCTGGCTGCAGGCTGCATCAGCATACATGGAAATATAACATCCTCGGTGAGGTGGCTTCTGTTCAACCAAGGGAAATTCTACCAAGAAGGGGTGGTTATGAGCAATAAACAGCCAACACTCAGAGTGATGGAACCTGCTTTTAACCAGCTGGTAATGGCATGCAGGCAGGCCAGCAGCAAAATTCATTAGAGCACGTAAACAAAAGCATTATCATAAAAGGATTATTTTTGCATGCTCCTATTTCTAAAGTCACCTCTTGGTAATTATTGAGAGGCAATTTGCTCAATAGATCCTGGTCCTTGGTGATTGATTGATCTCTTGAGTTTCAAACAGTCCATCTGTATGTTAAGGTAGAGTTGATAATGAATGAATCCATACACAGAAGTCTCTGTGGCAAGTTGTGAATTGTGGTTGCTCTTATTTCTCTACTTGCTGTTGGTAGGCCATGACTGAAAAGATATAAATTGAACTGGAATATTTTCCATCCCACCAATTAAAATGGTAATGAAATATAAAAACCTAAAGAAATGGACGTACGAAGTCCTCACTCTATCATTATAAATACATAGATTTAGTTGATATTTAAATTTTGGAATTATATTTCCTTCAAAAAGATATTCCAGGTCAAAGATGATCTACTGCCCTTCTTTTATAAATTTAAAGCTGAGAAGGTAATATATTCATTTTTTTTTCTGAAGGTTTTATTCACTTATTTGAGAGACAATGATATATAGAGAGGGAGCACAAGCAGGGGGAGGGGCAGAGGGAGAAGGAGAAGCATACTCTCCTCCAGCAGGGAACCTGACATGGGGTTCCATCCCAAGACCCTGGGATCATGACCTGAACAGAAGGCAGACCACCTAACTGACTGAGCCATCCAGGCACCCTAAAAAGGTAATATTTCAGACAAATGATTATATCATATGAAATATGTATGGAGAGAGAGATTGGGAGAATTTAAAGATATTTTCATTGGATAGATGGCATTTGAACTGAGTTTTGAAGGATAACATTCCACAGAGATGAAAGAGCATGTGAAAAGATAGCATGTGGGATCTCTTGTAGGAGCTGGTAGTTATTTAGTTGAATGGTGGTTAAGGTATAAGGGGGATGAAGATAGGCATGTAGCTAGAAAATAGAACATAAGGGCCCCATGTTTCCATAACAGAGTTTAAATATTATTTTAAAGGCTATAGGGGAAAAAAAATTGAAGGATTTTAAACTGGAGAGTGATACCATCATATCTGTGTGTTAGGTTGGGATGCATTTGCTTTGTTTGTATGACCTCTGACATAATATCTTGGACACCAGGCAAAAAGATTACAGCCAAGTCTCTTATTTTACCTTTTAAAAATATTTAAAAATATTTTCTAAAGACTCCATACACTTCACTCTTTATTCATTTACTTCTGACAAGAAGAAAAAGCATCATTAATAGGAAAGAATATTACCAAATGTCCTTTCTTTTTAAAAAAGAATTATGTATTTATTTGACACAGAGAAAGAAAGCACAGACAGGGGGAGTGGCAGAGGGAGAAGTAGAATCAGGCTCCCCACTGAGCAGAGAGTCCGGAACCCTATTCCAGGACCCTGGGATCATGGTCTGAGCCAAAGGCAGACACTTAACAGACTGAGCCACTCAGGCACCCCTCAAATGTCCTTTTCAAAGTAGATGCAAAGCCCTCTGAATTTCACATGAGCAGTTTTTCAAGTTATGGCCATAAAATCATGAAGTTGATTTAAGTTAGGCTTGACAAACATTTCTTAATGAGATATAATAGAATGTAATGTTATCAGGAAGCATAATCTAAGTAAGGCTAAGTATTGCAGTTTAAAACTTGCTTCAGTTAATAGAAAGTATATGTGTGTGTGAGCAAGTGTATGACTATATAGCATCAAACATAATTTGTATTTTATGCTATGGATCTTGACAAGAGAATTTGGAAGTCCCTGGTCAGGGAAGTGACAGTAAGTACACAGCAAGTAGCTCTGTATGTAGCACAGAGTTATGTCTTACCAACTCTCATTTTTCTCCTTTTAAGTTTAATCTCCTTGGGGATCTGATATAGCATTATTTCATTAAAAGAAGAGTAAGGCATTTTTAGTGCCTTTCCTCAAGCAAATTTTTTGTAGTAGGGCTGAAGGCAATCCCTGCCATTCTATGGATTTAGTTTTTCATCTTGGATGAATTTGTTAATCTTCTCATCCCTGAAATGGGGATAATAAAATGAGACCATAGGGATCCCTGGGTGGCGCAGCGGTTTAGTGCCTGCCTTTGGCCCAGGGCACGATCCTGGAGACCCGGGATCGAATCCCACGTCAGGCTCCCGGTGCATGGAGCCTGCTTCTCCCTCTGCCTATGTCTCTGCCTCTCTCTCTCTCTCTCTGTGTGTGACTATCATAAATAAATGAAAAAAAAAATTAAAAAAATAAAATAAAATAAAATAAAATGAGACCATAAAGTACCAGTAGTTTTTTAAAAATAAGATAAGGTATCTAGCACAGTACCTGGCACATGCTGAGTGCCAATAAGTATTAGCTAAAATTAATTATGATTTTGTTATTTTACATGAAATGGTTAAATGACTTCCACATTAAAATGAAATAGTAGTCTATGTGGTTTCCCTTGATGAATCATAAAAAAAAAATCCTTGTGGGTTGAAATATAAATCCTTGAAACTTCTGCAAACTGTCCAATAAGACAGCTGGTGAATATGCTGTTTAGGACTTTTCTATAATTTCATCATTTCATGTTGCAATTTTTCAAAGATTTTACTAAAATTATAGTTAATATCAGTAGGTAAATGTTGAAATCTTGGATATGTCAGTTAGTCCTTTTTATTTTTTACCAGTATTAAAACTAATAGTGAATCATGAGAGATGTACTGTACTGTCTCTCAAGGCATCTAATTGTGGTAATCAATTAATTATTTGTGGAAATAATAATAATAATAATAATTAATAATAATTCATGAATAGACTCCACATATTGTTTACCACTTCTATGCATATAGCTTTTCCTTATTTCTGGGAAATCATTTCTCATAACATGGATCATTTATCAT
Source organism: Canis lupus familiaris (assembly GCF_011100685.1). Classification (NCBI taxonomy): domain Eukaryota; kingdom Metazoa; phylum Chordata; class Mammalia; order Carnivora; family Canidae; genus Canis; species Canis lupus. Next base: position 40,711 of record NW_023330751.1, on the reverse strand, counting down.
AACAAACACTTTATATACTAAATTTTTGATTTAAAAATATATCATTACTAAAAAATGTTAGCCATGATCTGAGCTTTCAGTGAATTGTAATCACTGATCACAGATCACTGTAACAAATATAATAATAATTGAAAAAATTAAAATATTGTATGAATTACCAAAATGTGGCACAGAGATATGAAGTGAGTAAATACTATTAGAAAAATGGCAGCAATAGATTTTTTTGCCATAGGGTTGCCACATACCTTCAGTTTGAAAAAACACAGTATCTGCGAAGGGCAATAATGTGGCGTGAAATAAGACAAGGTATGGTTGTACCTAAGAATAGAATTACAAGGTCATGTAGCTCTTTGCTTAGCATTTTGAAGAACTACCAAACCGTTTTCAAAAGATAGTGTGCCATTTTATACTCCCATCAACAAGGTAAGAAAATTCTAATTTTTCCACATTCTCACTACTGCTATGTTTGTTTTTAATCAGTAGCATTAGAGACATATCTTTAACATCTATCTATAAGTATTTTTGGCATTGGCATTGTATGAAAAGTTAATAAAATAAATCCTTGGTTTTGTACCAGGATACCAATATCTTTGGTGAGGTTATCAATCCTTGGTCTACCTTTTCCATGTGCCATGATCAAAATAAGATGGCTCACCTCAAAATAATGTTTTTTTAAAATAATGCTTTATAAACTAAATGATGAACTTTTGTGTATGAAGCAAAAGGGAAAGAAAAACAGGGGGTGAATTGTAAAAGTTGATCTGCACAATAAATTTTTTAGCACCAGATGCTTAAAAAACAGTTTTGGCCATTTCATTTTGCACATTTCTTCTGGCTTTACTATTCCAATTTTTATTTGAGTTTGAAGTGCAGTGGATGGGGGGGGGACTCTGTAAGGCATCTCACACACATCACCAACTCTGATGACCTACTGCTAACGCCTGGAAGAAAAGCTGAACTAGTAACCAAAAGCACAGGCAAGAAGGATGCTTGTGGCCCATCTAAAAAAAAGAAAAGATGCTTAGTTTCTTTTCCCCCCACCCCTTTTGTTTTCTACAACAGATCACATTGTACACCTACTTAAAAAGAAAAAGAAACCACCATCCAAAAAAAAAAAAAAAAAAAAAAGCATGTGCACCTGCTAGCATTTTCCATCCAGTGGTGCCCTTGGAGATGCACTCTGTGAGAGGAACAGAAGCTAGATGCACTGTCCTGGCTGGAAATGTAAAGGAAGGCATTTTCTGCTCAAATAGTTTTTAAAAACATCAATACATAAAACTTTACAATGAAAGATATGAACTGGGCTTCATTTGTGAAAGAACACAGCTTCTTCTTAGGAAGTAAATGGTCGTATATACACTAGGGACGAGATTATGTATACTTAATAAGGCATAACAAAGGATAAAATGCATGTGCAGACTCTATACTGAGAAAATAAAACTTATAGAAAGATTGTCATCAAGCTATGCAATGATGGGTTGCTCAAAACTCAGTAACTTGCTGGCTTAAGTGGTACGCAGAAAGACAAGGTTGGGAAGTTAAGATCTGTGGCAGAGAGAGAAAAAATATGTAAACTTGTTCTAACTTTAAGCTTACTTTTAATTACCTATGATTTTTTTCTCGCTTAACTGAAAATTTCTCTATTTTAAAAATCATGAAAATAAACAGAATTTCCAATGGAAATAGTTAATTTAGGAAGTTCCATGACAAGCCATTATGTTTAACAACTGAGGAATGAAAGAAAACTCAGCTTGTGGGAAGCACAGATTTTGACATCCATCTTCTGGGATTGAAAGGAGATGCTCCTTCTATTGTGTGTGTATTCATGAGGTCTCTGAGTGGCATAACTTGATGGGGCTGCTAGGACCATGCCACTCACAGAATCTGCATCTTTCCCAACTAGGAAAAAAAAGATGATGAATGCTCTCCCTTGTGGACACAAAGGGAGTTCACAGAATAGGAAATTAGGTTTCAGAATGTAAGGAGACTGCTCCTTGTCCTACCCAAACAAGAGGGGTTGGGATCAACTTAGTTCTGATTATGTGATAGAATGTACTGTCATGAGACTAAGACAGTTTAATACTCTGTTGAATCAAGAGTTTGATTCACAGACAAAACCTTTTCACTACATTTTAATTCATCCTCCCTTTTTCCATTGGCAGTTGCCCTCAGATGGGCCTCAGGAATGACAAATTGAAGTGATTGCCCTAGCTCTTGCTCTTTGCCTCTCATTCTCCAACTCCTTAAAGGAATCAGGCATCTGGGGTGAAAATGGAATGACTGAACTTGTTGAGGGAGGAAGGGAGGAAGAAAGAATGTTGTTCAGCCAACACTGAAAAATTACCTAAGGTATACACAGCCTTCAAACAACTGACCTGAAGCTGGCTACTGTGGAACTGTGTCCACCACCCTGTTTCTACCAATATCCCAATAACTCTTGTGTGATTCTTTTGTGATTCTTTCATTTTTTGTTCAACATTACCATCTTTTACAAGATTTCACTTGTGTGAAAAAATAGAGGTAATTCCCCCCAAGCTCCACACTTTCTCACAATTGATATAGTCAACTCAATCATCCTCACAGATTCTAGAGTAACCAGAAATATCACTGCAGGTGGCCTGTTTGATGTAAATTTGTAGAAGTCTATTAAGTCACCTTAAGTAGTTACACTTAGTTAACCCAACAATTATTACTCGTGTTTACTATATACCAAGTTTTTTTGCTTGGGATAGACAAAGTCAAATAAGAGGCATATTTTGTCCTCAACCAAGAGTAGTTTGGTAGAGAGATTTATTAGTTTATCTGGGAAGCACTTTAGCACCATAACTATCTTGATAGATGTATAAAAATACAGAAAAGCGAAAGCTAAAAACTATGAATATAAAATAATTTAAAAGCAATAATATGTAGAGTAACAACTGAGATTTATTATTTAAAGATTCTATTTATTTATTCATGAGAAACACACACACACAGAGGCATAGACAGAGGCAGAGGGAGAAGTTTCCCTGCAGTAGCCTGATGCAGAACTTGATCCCAGGACCCTCGGATCACAACCTGAGCCAAAAGCATATGCTCAACAACTGAGCCACCCAGGCACCCCAACAACTGAGTTTTAAAGTAAATAAAAGAAGATGTGGTTTATGTATACAATGGAATATTACTCAGCCATTAGAAATGACAAATACCCACCATTTGCTTCAACGTGGATGGAACTGGAGGGTATTATGCTGAGTGAAGTAAGTCAGTCGGAGAAGGACAAACATTATATGTTCTCATTCATTTGGGGAATATAAATAATAGTGAAAGGGAATAGAAGGGAAGGGAGAAGAAATGTGTGGGAAATATCAGAAAGGGAGACAGAACGTAAAGACTGCTAACTCTGGGAAATGAACTAGGGGTGGTAGAAGGGGAGGAGGGCGGGGGGTGGGAGTGAATGGGTGATGGGCACTGGGGGTTATTCTGTATGTTAGTAAATTGAACACCAATAAAAAAATAAAGTAAATAAATGTAACAAATCCCTTGTTTCTTTAGTGTGTGAAAGTTATACCATCAATAGTGATATCTTTAAATATAAAAGTTACTTTTGTATGTGAATTTGACTGAATACCTGGACATGTCCCAAATGTATGCCTATATCTGGAAAACTTACAAAACGTTTCACTGTAAGTACAGTAAATTATGCCAGTCCTCCCTCCAAAAAAAAGTAGAAACAGAAAAGAAAATATATAGTGGATGAAATGGATATTTGTTTTTGGTCTGAACAAAATTTCCTAAGACTCTTCCTCCTACCCAAGATACAACAGTGAAAATGTATATCCCTCCTAAAACTTAGAATAAAAAATTGGGAGAAAACGACTGGATTTGGATCACCTATACAATATTAAAAAGTAAAATAGCACTTACCTAATACTCTTTAGAGTATTAGATATTTTCAAGTTTTTAGAGTGTATATTTAAGGCCATTTTTTCCCTCAGAAATTATTTTAACTCAAGCAACAATTTGTTAATAGTTAATTACAAAAATGTGTCAGTCTGAATTCTTTTAAACAGTTTTATGTGAGGAGACCCTAGTAATTCATGTTTCCTGTGTAGATAGATGAGAAATGATTGTCCTGTTTACACCTACTATACCATATGACCTAAGTTTCTTCACAAAGATCTCTATTACTTATAGGGACTAATAACATATTTTCTGTTCCAAAATCTTTTGCATCAGAGATGGCCAACCACAGCTATTAATTTAGGAAGGAATTGAAAATTAGGTATAGATTTGGCTTTATGAAGATAAAAGTATGGAATGTCATTATGGATGCCCTTAACCTAACTTTGTAATGATCTAGATCACATTTCCAGACCATGTACATCACTCATTTCTTTACTCAAAACTTAAAATATTTACTCAAAATATTTTAGTAAATATTTTAATGCATTTATAGTCTGTTGACGTTCATTCAAAGTTAGATTTTAGGTATGTGTTATTGGTTGTGATGCTCAAAGGACTTAACAAGGGAGAATTGATATTTGCTGCCAAGCTATCTTGCTACCACCATTTTCATTCTGTTCTGCTTTTCTGTTTATCAAGTTGTTATTGTGTATTCAAAAACAAGAAGTCAAACCTTATTTAAAATAATGTGAATTTCTAAAGTTAAATCTAATAATTTGATCTCTAGATCAGTTATTGATTGGGGGCAAATTGTTCTGAATGATTGCAAAACTATTCTTATCATCAAAAATATTTGAGTTTTTAGTGGGAAGATAAAATTAAGATAAAATATGTTAAAACAATTTTTATGGTCTGTATGAATTATATTTTCTGCATATAAGTATGCTAAAAGGAATGTAGGAACCATAAGAAAGATAAGATTATACTGTTGAAGGATATTAAAAATATGTATACAAATAAACACAAATTTTTCCACTTACTGTAAAGAACAACTTTGTTTTTGCAATATCTACTTATATAACCCATCATTTCTACCACCTATCTTATTTTTTATGGTTAAATTAAATATTTATTTATTTATTTATTTATTTATTTTTTAATAATAAATTTATTTTTTATTGGTGTTCAATTTGCCAACATGCAGAATAACACCCAGTGCTCATCCCGTCAAGTGCCCCCCTCAGTGCCCGTCACCCATTCACCCCCACCCCCCGCCCTCCTCCCCTTCCACCACCCCTCGTTCGTTTCCCAGAGTTAGTAGTCTTTATGTTCTGTCTCCCTTTCTGATATTTCCTACCCATTTCTTCTCCCTTCCCTTCTATTCCCTTTCACTATTATTTATATATATCTTATTTAATTTGAGAGAGAGTGAATGAGAGAGCATGAGCAGAAGCAGAAGTAGAGGGAGAGGGAGAAGCAGACTCTCCACTGAGAGGAATCCTGACATGGGGTTCAATCCCAGGACCCTGAGATCAAGACCTGAGCTGAAGGCAGACGCCCAACTGACTGAGCCACTCAGGTGCCCCATACTGCCTATTTTAGCTATGAGTTTTTTTCAGTATAGACCACAGGCTTAATTACATATAAATACTAGTTTGCAAGAATTTCCCATGGGGGAATGCTTAATATACAAAGATTTTCAAGGTTTTGGAAGTAATACATTCTTAGAATAAAAAGCTGTGATTGTGTATTAAATTCTCTGGAAACAAAGAATGCGCCACTCCAATTTCAACATGTTTTGCAACTGAAAAAAATAATCAATGCAGCATCTAGCACCGGAACTCAGCAATCATCATGAGAGTCTCTGGGTGGAAGGCCAATTTCATTGAACCAAGGCAACATTTTGAAAGACAGAGGTGATAAGCAAATATTGTCATCACACCAGAAATTGTCTTTATTCAAAAATTCCCAGATGGCTATTAATCTATTTTTTATGGACCTTTATTGAGAACATGTTTGTGGGTTGGGTTTTAGTGGCATACTGCTTTGTAACAAGAGTTTGTGAATTCTATGCAGAACCCTGACTAGAGTGCTCTAGGTTATGACATAGGGATAAGGGTCTTTTTCATAAATTTGGAAATTATAGGACATTCATAAGTAAACATGTATATATTTAAATAACGTTAATGTATGTATTAGAGAGTAATAGCTACTGTGAGCCAAATTTAAGCAATTGCACTTGTATTGCTGCACTTCAGGGTAGGTGAATTAGACTAAACTCATAAGGAAGGGTTTTATCTTATGGTGAATCCTATAATCATAGGACTCAATTTATCCCACACCAAAATGTAAATAAATGTATCACTTTTTGATCCTAATATTTTTTTTTTTGCTTTACTTCGGCATAAACAATGCCCTAAAATGTCACATGTAGTGGGCAAATAAATGTGAATATTCTAATCACTAGCCTCCTGACTCAATTTTAATGTTATTTCCTTATGTAAGACATAGAAAAAAGCCAAGTTTGGAAATATGGAAAGCACAATGGTTTGGTGCAAGGAACACTGGAATAAGATCACAGAGACCTCTGTTCTCATTCCAGAAGCTTGGACAAGTGATTCAGCCTTTCTGGGTCTAGGTTCTCTCATCTGGAAAATGTAAGGGTTCATCTCTATGGGTCCTCATGGCTCTAATTGTCCCTGGCTTTCTGAAGTACAGCCAGGAAGGAGCAACCTGGCTGAGCTCATGCAGGTCCTCGGGCTTGCCTTTTGCTGTCCTTACCCTTGGGTTAACCTGAATGTTACTTCTCATTCATCTAACAAAGTAGTGTTATCTGACAAAGGGGAATATGTTTCCGATTTTGGTCACATCTGAAAGAGATTTTTCCTGGAAGAAAGATTATGTCGATACCCTGCAGAGCATTATGCTTCTCTCTGTATTCCAGATCTCATATTATTTTATTTATATGTATAAAGTCAGAATTTTGTCTTATGACATGAGAAAAACCCTTGAGGCCATGAGGGGAAAAAACCCCTAAACCTCCAAATGTCAGCCAAATAAGAATAAAAAGTCATATGCCCAAGAAAGTAAAGAGGACATAGAAATCACACTGAAATCTGACTGCAACAGAGTTTCTATTTCTAAGACTTATATTTAGCTAACAGCCATTCTAAGTAAGATAGTAAAATCTTAATATTCAAAGTTGTAAGCGCTTAGAAGCAAAAAGCAGAGCAAACCATGATTGTGGTATAATATTTCAGATGTTCAATTTTATTCCAGCATATTTACAATCTCACATTTTGAAAAATATGTGTTGATTGCACTTTTCCCTCCAGTTTAGGATTATACTCAAAACTGAGACATAATTTAGGTGAAAGAAGGTAACACTGAAGGGAAGTTTCATACAATTGGTGCAGATATGTTTTCTCAGAATACAGTAACTTTTTCCATGCTGCTCCGACCGATACTTGTGAGGTTAAATGGTTTTAGTGTATTTATAATGCCACTGACCCACATGATTCACAGTGTACTATAGAATATAATTAAATTGGTACTAATTTCTCTACCTATATTTTTGTCTAGAAAAATGGAATGTATGTAATATGCATATGAAATGAACCATTAAAAATGTATCAAGAGATATAAAATGTACTAATTCTACTTATTCTTATTTTTTTCATTCTTATTGTTTTATTCTCCTGCATCCAACAATTTCAGACCAATAATTATATTATCACAAACAATATGATGACTAAGTACAAAGATGATTGCTTTTCAGGTATTTATGCCATTAGGTTATATTCCACTAAACTATATTTAAAATGCTAGGTTACAACTTTCAGCCATGCTGTAGGTGCATTTTCTGACATGTCTTTGCTGTGGGAATGTTTTTCTGTCTCATTACTTTCAAGATTAGAATCTTGTTCTTGATTTCTGGGGTCCTTGCCTCTCAGAGCCTTCTATTATCACTTTGTTCCTTATTTTCCATTTTTATCTTTACACCATGTAGATATTGTTGCCTAGACCCTTGGACCTGAATCAGGTATCAGAATATACTTTAGGTCTATTGATCCAAGTAGTAGCAACTAAGGCTGCTCAGCAAAGGTGGGGGCTCATATACTTAAGTTTTCAGCATGTGACACAACAACATAAGGATGAACTTTCTTTTATTTGCAGAATATTTTAAATGTTTCAATGTCACTCTCAGAGTGAGAAAAGAACTAGAAGAGAGAACATACATATTTTTAAATGCAACTGTATATTGATTTATAATTATATAAATAGGGTGCTTAAAGGACAAACTGTGTCAACATTATTACCAAAAGAAAACCTAAGCACAGAGTGTGAGGCTTCATTATACACCCATTCATGTTTTAGGATTATGTAAGGGAGTTTATTCTTATGCAGGTTTCCTTCCAAAGAGAAGCTACTAGAGAAGAGAAGGCTCTAACTCTAAAATAGTGCATTTAAAAGTATGAGGCTCCAAAGATATTCAGCATTATAGATGTAACAGTGCCCCCCCCCCACAAGTGGTGGTAATATAATCTTCTGCTCCACAGGCCCCAGCCTTGACCTGGGTATATATACCCAGCTGTCATCATTGGTATGAAAAGGAAGTTGGTCTCTTTGCTGTCTCTAAAAGACTTCTTTTGCAAGGTGACATGGTGACAAGTGCTGTGTGACTCACCATTTGCTGCAGCTTATTTTAATTCCAAATGGATTTGGTTGAAGACTTCGAATGGTTCAGAAAAAACACCAAAGGAGAATATTTTATTCCTCTCAGGCCCCTCCTGGGGTGCTACTACCCAAATTCTGTCCAGTTCCAAGTTATTCAGCTCCTGTTCAGCAGTGTCTCACCAAAAATTTGCAGTATTCATTAATTTTTCATACACCACTAAAATCACTGAAAACAGAAGAGATGAACAAAGTATACTACCAAAATGTAAATGTTAATAAAAAAGAACTTGAAGAAATAAAGTCAATCAACTGATGATAAAACAAATTAGTTCATTGTGATCTGACTCAGAAGTGTACCTTATTTGTGATTAGCCTGTTGACATGCATTTAATAACGGAAATCAAATTCAGTAATTATTGTAAAACATTGTCTCAATACAAATTTACTATTGGTGATCATTTCTCAAAGTATACAAATATTGAATCATCATATTGTATACCATGAAGCTAATATGATGTTATGTCAGTTACACCTCAATAAAAAATAGAGTTACTAAAAAAAAAAAAAAAAAAAAAAAAAAGGAGTCCTAAGACTGAGTAACGAAATGAGAAGGATATCACCCCCAAGGACTTTGGTTACTTCAGAATAAATGAGGGATGGAAATTAAGAAAATTTAATTGACACTCCTTACTCCTATAAGTTCATTCTTTCTTTCTTCTTTCTTGTCAAAGACCACGTTCTCATTTTGGAGTGTTTTGTTGTTGTTGTTGTTGTTGTTGTTGTTGTTGTTGTTCCTTTTTGGTGCTAGTGTTTTAGATGGCAGATCAATGCTGACGTTAAGCATAATGATGGGTTATTTTGATTAAAGTTTGCAGCCATTGTGCTGAAGAAACAATAATAATCTCAGCTGTAGTAGACAGAATAATTACCCCCACAAAATCTCAATATTTTGATCCCAGAGACTGTGAATACATTACCTTACATGGCAAAAGCACTTTGAGATAGGGACATGAAGGTTAGGACCTTCAGATGGGAAGTTCAACCTGGATTAGAATTAGAGACCCAAGTTAATCACATGAATCCTTAGATGCGGAGAGTATTTCTCAGCTGCAGAGAGCCAAAGCAGTATGAGAGGGACCCAAGAGCCATCGGTGGATTTGAAGGTAGTGGAATAGGGCCACTGATGAAGGAATGCAGCCAGCCCTTGGAAGCTAGAAAAGGCAAGGAAACAGGTTTCCCTTAAAGCCCCCAGAAAAGGGACACATTTTTGCCAACACCTTGGATACAGCTCGGTGAGACCTGTGTCAGACTTCTAACTGTAGAACTAAGTAAATTTGTGTCTTTTTAAATAACTCAATTTGTGGTGATTTGACAGCAATAGAAACCTGCTACAGTGGCTAACATTGCTTGAGTACTTGCCCTGTACCAGGATGATGTTTAGTCCTTTACACACCTTACTTATTTCACATGGTCTAATTTTATGGATGACGAAATTGAGATTTAAAGAGGTGATGTAACTTTCCCAGGTTTAGGTAGAAAGAAGTCAGAGAGTGAGAATTTGAATCTATACTTTTTGATTTAGATTCTGAGCTCTTGATTGCTCTCCCACTCAGCCTTTCATGGCCTTGCATGGGAGTTCCATATGTAAATAGTGTTACCTGGAGCCATATATTCTTAACCATTTCCTCTGGTACTAGTTCACAGAAATAACAGTACAATGTCGTTCTGATCTACGCTTGCCATCATTAAGGGTAGATCTGAAAATATTTGATTAATTATTTTCTGAAGTAAGGAGAGACTTTGTTGAAAAGGATTATTGGAGTAAATTCGGGGGGGGGCTATTGTAATAGAAGGAATGCTCAGATCACAGACCACAAATATCTCCAAAAATATTTATTTCTCATGAAGGGGAAGAGAAACACCCATGGTGAGCTTATGATCCCTCAGCTTTCTATCTGGGAAGATAGTAGAGTATCGGAGAGGAAGGAGCTGCTCATTGAAGGGATCTTGAAAGTTAATATGTTTAGTGTTTCCTTTATGGCTTTGGCTAAATTTTGTCTTAGTTTGACTAAGTTTTGCACACCCAGAGTACAAAAGCCCTGGCTACAAGGAGGCTGATTCTGGTGGTTGCACAGTGCTGAGGTTGCATAATGCTGATTGAAGAGTTCTGAGTAGCTAGAGTGGAAAGATTTTGCTGAACCCCCCTCGTGTTTATCGGAAACCCCAGAAAGGCAATGGCCAGGTTAAGCTAATCTAAACCTGGATGGACTAACAAAATTTAAACTGGGGTGCCTAGGTGGCTCAGTCAGTTAAACATCTGGTTTCAGCTGAGGTCATGATCTCAGGGTCTTGGGATTGAACCCCCAGTGAAACCCCATATGGAGCCCCTTGCCCCCTCACAGAGCCCATCCAGGAGCCCCTTCTAACCTCCCCTTTAGGGTTCCCCACTTAGCTGGAGTCTGCTTGTCCCTTTCCCTCTAACCCTCCCTGACTCTTGTGCACACCTGTGCATGCACAGGCTCTCTCTCTCTCTCTCTCTAATAAATAAAATCTTAAAAATAAACAATAGCAAAGTTTAAATGAAGCCTTGAAGGGTTCAAGCTGATTCCCCAGCAAATTACCTATTTGGACAGAAAATAGTGCAATACTTTAGTGTTAAGATTCTTGAATCTTGGATCAATTCTTTTATGAATTAGAACTTTAAATGTTTAGTAGAAGTTCTGTGTATATAGATTTTATAGTTGTTTGTGTTTACCCATTGTGTGGTACTTTTATATAAGTTGAACCTATACGGTTTTCTTATTATCATTGTGTTGCTAGGCGTAAAATTTATCTCTTGTAAGATTTAAAATACGGATGAGATTCTGAATTATTTCATTTATAAATCTGATTAGTTAGACATATAAAGATTACTGAAGTGCCTTGAAAGACTGTGCATATTAGGTTTGTAATGTTGCACTACCCAGGTTTTAAAGAATTACAGAAAATTGATATATGTTCCTAGTGCATTATGTGTATAATATAATACTGTCTTTACCCAGCAAATTAATAAATAATCAAATTTGTGATAATACCCAATGTCAGCGAGGATGCAGTGAGATGAGCATACTTCTGGTGAAAACATGAATTGATACAACCTTTCTATAAATATGTTTGGTCATATAATTTTTAGATGTTTAATAATTTGTACCATTTGACCCAATAATTCCAAGGAAGTAATCAGAAAACTACCTCTCTAAAATGTTAATTGTAATATTTTTGATAATATTGAAAATAGCAATCAAAATAGTTAACATGAAGTTAAAACAATTATATGAATTGAAGTCACATTTTATGTGATGGTTATTACCTAATATCAACAGTTAAGAATTTTGGAATATTCAGAATTACTTTGAAAAACTAAATTTGCTGTAGAATAGATTTGTGTTCATTAATTTCAACGTGGACTCTTTCTTTCTACAATGGGATAACACATTGTTGCTTCACAATTTTAGCTTTTTATTTTTTTGTCCCTTTCACTCTAATGTCTATTTATTTTTGGCTCTCCGCAATTATTTTGGCATTTTAATGTATTATAGGGAGATACAGAAAATTACATTTTAATATGTATAATTTGATTTTTTAGTCAATATACCTGACATGTAATAATGCATAAATTTAAGGTGTACAACATGTAAATTAGATACATTTACATATTATAATATCATTGCCATTGTAAGGATATTTAGCACCTCTATCACATTACATAATTATCCTTTCAGGGAGTTGGAATAACTAAGTTCTAGACTTTCAGCAAGTTTGATGAATATAGTGCACTATCTATAAGCATTACACTGTGCTTAGATCTCTATGACTTATTTACCACTCACTGGGTGTTTGTAGTCCTAAACAACATTTATCTGATCCTCCCTTCCCCCACCCTTGGTAACCACCATTTTACTCTCTGTTTATGAGTTTAGCTCTTTTAGATTCCGCATATAAGAGACATCATACAGTACTTGTCTTTCTCTGACTTACCTCACTTAACATTTTGTCGGGGGGCGGGGCAAGATGGCGAAGAGTAGGGTCCCCAAGTCACCTGTCCTCACCAAATTACCTAGATAACTTTCAAATCATCCTGAAAACCTACGAATTCGGCTTGAGATTTAAAGAGGGAACACCTGGAATGCTAGAGTGAGAAGAGTTCACGCTTCTGTCAAGGTAGGAAGACGGGAAAAAAGAAATAAAGAAACAAAAGGCATCCAAGGGGAGCAGCCCCGCCAGGAGCCAGGCTAAGGCCGGGGCGAGAGTCCCCAGGACAGGAGAGCCCCGCCTCGAGAAGCAGGAGCTGCACCAATCTTCCTGGGAGGAAAGACCCTCGCCAGGAGTTGGAGCAGGACCCCAGGAGGAGCGAGGATGCCCTGGGGCTCCCTGAGGCACTAGCAAACGCCTGCGGCCTGGGGAGAGCGCGCCACAGCCCGCGGCCAAGCTCCCTATAGGGCTGCAGTGCGCCCGGTGGGACCCGGAGCAGCTCGGAGGGGCTCGGGCGGCAGCTCCGCGGAGGGGGCTGCGCGGCAGGAGCGCGAAAACAACAGCGCAGGCCCCGGAGCACAGGGCATTGGGGACACAGCCCAGGATCCGGCAATCCCCCCGGGGACAGGCAGAGGCCGGGAGAGCCCAGGACAGCGAGGACACTCCTGCCGACAGGTGGCCCCGAGCTGAGCAGATCAGCATCCTCGCTCCCGGAGCCTCCAGGCCCTGCAGACGGAGAGCTCCAGAGTTACTGCGGGAGCTGACTCCAGGGCTCCAGAGCTGGCTGCCACCACTGTGGTTGTTCCTCCTGGGGCCTCACGGGGTAAACAGCCCCCACTGAGCCCTGCACCAGGCAGGGGGGTTAGCTCCCCCAAATGCTAACACCTGAAAAACAGCACAACAGGCCCCTCCCCATGAAGACCAGCTAGATGGAGAGGGGAAAAACAAATTTTTGAACAAGCAGCACTGGAAAGTTCCAGGGGAAGTCAAGGGACTTCCAGTATACAGAATCAGAGGATACTCCCCCTTGTTTTTTGATTCCAGTTTGCTCCTCCCTTTTTTCTTTTTTCTTTTTTTCCTTTTTTTCCTCTTTTTTTCTTTTTCTTTTCTTCTTTCTCTTCTCTCTTTTTTCTCCTTTTCCCAATACAACTTGTTTTTGGCCACTCTGCACTGAGCAAAATGACTAGAGGGAAAACCTCACCTCAAAAGAAAGAATCAGAAACAGTCCTCTCTCCCACAGAGTTACAAAATCTGGATTACGATTCAATGTCAGAAAGCCAATTCAGAAGCACAATTATAAAGCTACTGGTGGCTCTGGAAAAAAGCATAAAGGACTCAAGAGACTTCATGACTGCAGAATTTAGATCTAATCAAGCAGAAAGTAAAAATCAATTAAATGAGATGCAATCCAAACTAGAGGTCCTAACGACGACGAGGGTTAACGAGGTGGAATAATGAGTGAGTGACATAGAAGACAAGTTGATGGCAAAGAGGGAAACTGAGGAAAAAGAGAAAAACTATTAAATTTATGTTCTATTCAATCTAACTTTTTTCTCTTTATTGTAAATTTTAATATTTTACTTAGTATTTAAACTCTTACTCTTATTTGATTAATATTTTAATTATAGCATTAAACTAAATTTTATTTTCTTTTATTACTTGTTTCTATTTAATAACTTAAATATATAAACTTTATATGAACTTACAATTTCCCTTTCCTACTCTTCTACATCCTTTGTTTTGATGACTTGTTCTTAGAACTGCCAACAGGCAGGGGTTGTGATAATTGGAGGCCCACACCATCAGCCGATGGTTTGGATATTCTTTTCTAAGCAACTGTCCTTGCTCTCAGGATCCTATTAATGGTTACCCCAGGGATATTAAAAACTTATTTTCCAAAATGGTTCCATTCTTGTTAATCTTCAGAGGTGGAGCTGAAGTATCACTTGCAGGTCTTAAGTCTTTTAACTGACAAGGCTGTCTCCGAGATTTAGAATTAATAATTAATTTATTTAATTTATAAAATCTCTTTCAGTATAATTATTCCCAAGCACAAAAGTGATTTGTGTGTGTCACAAAAGACTGACAGGAGCCTTGTCTTTACTAGTCTATGATGTTACAGTTTTCATTAAATTTGCTAAATTTACCGTGACCTTCTAAATTGGCTCACAAATATCTTCATATGAGTTATCAACACTTTTATGACTTGAAACACGTTCCCAGTTGTGCACTAATTAAACTTCCTGTATGTGAATCAGAAAGTGACAGCGTTCCTCTGTTTTGTCTAATAATAGCTCCAGAATAAGCTAGAACAGTTGCTCATAAATGGACATCACTTTCCATCAAGTAGTTAGAAGCATTCATTGTTGTGAAGTACCCCTTGTTATTGCCTCAGTCGGATCTGCTTCTCTAATGAGGTGGTTTAGGGTTGCAGGGTAACCAATCAGGAAAATTCGAGGACCCGGTGAAAGACAGGAGAAAAGACATGAGGAATAGTTTCCTTTTCAAATTTCTCATTACAAGTAGGAATGACTTTCTCATTGAAAGTGTTGTCATGTTAAGTTTGCCACATTAAGAACACACAACTTTGATTTAGAATACAAATAGCTAGCTGTAAAATTGAGGGGGAGTTGGTGTCATTTCTATAGAAAGTGGTAACACTTGGACTACATAAACTTAGACTCTTAGACTGAATCTTAACACTCACCATCACTTGACTGCACAGTGATGGCAATATTTCCCAAATCAATTTGAAATTCACCTATGGAGCCTCAATTATATTGCTGAGGTATTAGTTTTTTTTAATTTATTTTTTATTGGTGTTCAATTTACTAACATACAGAATAACCCCCAGTGCCCGTCACCCATTCACTCCCACCCCCCGCCCTCCTCCCCTTCTACCACCCCTAGTTCGTTTCCCAGAGTTAGCAGTCTTTACGTTCTGTCTCCCTTTCTGATATTTCCCACACATTTCTTCCCCCTTCCCTTCTATTCCCTTTCACTATTATTTATATTCCCCAAATGAATGAGAACATATAATGTTTGTCCTTCTCCGACTGACTTACTTCACTCAGCATAATACCCTCCAGTTCCATCCACGTTGAAGCAAATGGTGGGTATTTGTCATTTCTAATAGCTGAGTAATATTCCATTGTATACATAAACCACATCTTCTTTATCCATTCATCTTTCGTTGGACACCAAGGCTCCTTCCACAGTTTGGCTATCGTGGCCATTGCTGCTATAAACATCGGGGTGCAGGTGTCCCGGCGTTTCATTGCATTTGTATCTTTGGGGTAAATCCCCAACAGTGCAATTGCTGGGTCGTAGGGCAGGTATATTTTTAACTGTTTGAGGAACCTCCACACAGTTTTCCAGAGTGGCTGCACCAGTTCACATTCCCACCAACAGTGTATGAGGGTTCCCTTTTCTCCGCATCCTCTCCAACATTTGTTGTTTCCTGCCTTGTTAATTTTCCCCATTCTCACTGGCGTGAGGTGGTATCTCATTGTGGTTTTGATTTGTATTTCCCTGATGGCAAGTGATGCAGAGCATTTTCTCATGTGCATGTTGGCCATGTCTATGTCTTCCTCTGTGAGATTTCTGTTCATGTCTTTTGCCCATTTCATGATTGGATTGTTTGTTTCTTTGGTGTTGAGTTTAAGAAGTTCTTTATAGATCTTGGAAACTAGCCCTTTATCTGATATGTCATTTGCAAATATCTTCTCCCATTCTGTAGGTTGTCTTTGAGTTTTGTTGACTGTATCCTTTGCTGTGCAAAAGCTTCTTATCTTGATGAAGTCCCAATAGGTCATTTTTGCTTTTGTTTCTTTTGCCTTCGTGGATGTATCTTGCAAGAAGTTACTATGGCCGAGTTCAAAAAGGGTGTTGCCTGTGTTCTCCTCTAGGATTTTGATGGAATCTTGTCTCACATTTAGATCTTTCATCCATTTTGAGTTTATCTTTGTGTATGGTGAAAGAGAGTGGTCTAGTTTCATTCTTCTGCATGTGGATGTCCAATTTTCCAAGCACCATTTATTGAAGAGACTGTCTTTCTTCCAATGGATAGTCTTTCCTCCTTTATCGAATATTAGTTGCCCATAAAGTTCAGGGTCCACTTCTGGATTCTCTATACTGTTCCTTTGATCTATGTGTCTGTTTTTGTGCCAGTACCACACTGTCTTGATGACCACAGCTTTGTAGTACAACCTGAAATCTGGCATTGTGATGCCCCCAGATATGGTTTTCTTTTTTAAAATTCCCCTGGATTTTCGGGGTCTTTTCTGATTCCACACAAATCTTAAAATAATTTGTTCTAACTCTCTGAAGAAAGTCCATGGTATTTTGATAGGGATTGCATTAAACGTGTATATTGCCCTGGGTAACATTGACATTTTCACAATCTTAATTCTGCCAATCCATGAGCATGGAATATTTTTCCATCTCTTTGTGTCTTCCTCAATTTCTTTCAGAAGTGTTCTATAGTTTTGAGGGTATAGATCCTTTAGATCTTTGGTTAGGTTTATTCCTAGGTATCTTATGCTTTTGGGTGCAATTGTAAATGGGATGGACTCCTTAATTTCTCTTTCTTCAGTCTCATTGTTAGTGTATAGAAATGCCACTGACTTCTGGGAATTGATTTTGTATCCTGCCACGCTACCGAATTGCTGTATGAGTTCTAGCAATCTTGGGGTGGAGACTTTTGGGTTTTCGATGTAGAGTATCATGTCATCGGCGAAGAGGGAGAGTTTGACTTCTTCTTTGCCAATTTGAATGCCTTTAATGTTTTTTGTTGTCTGATTGCTGAGGCTAGGACTTCCAGTACTATGTTGAATAGCAGTGGTGAGAGTGGACATCCCTGTCTTGTTCCTGATCTTAGGGGAAAGGCTCCCAGTGCTTCCCCATTGAGAATGATATTTGCTGTGGGCTTTTCATAGATGGCTTTTAAGATGTCGAGGAAAGTTCCCTCTATCCATACACTCTGAAGAGTTTTGATCAGGAATGGATGCTGTATTTTGTCAAATGCTTTCTCTGCATCCAATGAGAGGATCCTATGGTTCTTGGTTTTTCTCTTGCTGATATGATGAATCACATTGATTGTTTTACGGGTGTTGAACCAGCCTTGTGTCCCAGGGATAAATCCTACTTGGTCATGGGAATAATTTTCTTAATGTACTGTTGGATCCTATTGGCCAGTATCTTGTTGAGAATTTTTGCATCCATGTTCATCAGGGATATTGGTCTGTAATTCTTTTTGGTGGGGTCTTTGTCTGGTTTTGGAATTAAGGTGATGCTGGCCTCATAGAACGAATTTGGAAGTACTCCATCTCTTTCTATCTTTCCAAACAGCTTTAGGAGAATAGGTATGGTTTCTTCTTTAAACGTTTCATAGAATTCCCCTGGGAAGCCATCTGGCCCTGGACTCTTGTGTCTTGGGAGGTTTTTGATGACTGCTTCAATTTCCTCCCTGGTTATTGGCCTGTTCAGGTTTTCTATTTCTTCCTGTTCCAGTTTTGGTAGTTTGTGGCTTTCCAGGAATGCGTCCATTTCTTCTAGATTGCCTAATTTATTGGCGTATAGCTGTTCATAATATGTTTTTAAAATCGTTTGTATTTCCTTGGTGTTGGTAGTGATCTCTCCTTTCTCATTCATGATTTTATTAATTTGAGTCTTCTCTCTCTTCTTTTTAATAAGGCTGGCTAATGGTTTATCTATCTTATTAATTCTTTCAAAGAACCAACTCCTGGTTCTGTTGATCTGTTCTACAGTTCTTCTGGTCTCGATTTCTTTGAGTTCTGCTCGAATCTTTATTAACTCCCTTCTTCTCTTGGGTGTAGGATCTATTTGCTGTTTTTTCTCTAGCTCCTTTATGTGTAAGGTTAGCTTTTGTATTTGAGTTCTTTCCAGTTTTTGAATGGATGCTTGTATTGAGATGTATTTCCCACTTAGGACTGCTTTTGCTGCATCCCAAAGATTTTGAATGGTTGTACCTTCATTATCATTAGTTTCCATGAATCTTTTTAATTCTTCCTTAATTTCCTGGTTGACCCTTTCATCTTTTAGCAGGATGGTCCTTAACCTCCATGTGTTTGAGGTCCTTCCAAACTTCTTGTTGTGATTTAGTTCTAATTTCAAGGCATTATGGTCTGAGAATATGCAGGGGACAATCCCAATCTTTTGGTATCGGTTCAGACCCGATTTGTGACCCAATATGTGGTCTATTCTGGAGAAAGTTCCATGTGTGCTTGAGGAGAATGTGTATTCAGTTGAGTTTGGATGTAAAGTTCTGTAGATATCTGTGAAATCCATCTGGTCCAGTGTATCATTTAAAGCTCTCGTTTCTTTGGAGATGTTGTGCTTAGAAGACCTATCGAGTATAGAAAGAGCTAGATTGAAGTCACCTAGTATAAGTGTATTATTATCTAAGTATTTCTTCACTTTGGTTAATAATTGATTTATATATTTGGCAGCTCCCACATTCGGGGCATATATATTGAGGATTGTTAAGTCCTCTTGTTGGATAGATCCTTTCAGTATGATATAGTGTCCCTCTTCATCTCTCACTACAGTCTTTGGGGTAAATTTTAGTTTATCTGATATAAGGATGGCTACCCCTGCTTTCTTTTGAGGACCATTCGAATGGTAAATGGTTCTCCAACCTTTTATTTTCAGGCTGTAGGTGTCCTTCTGTCTAAAATGAGTCTCTTGTAGACAGCAAATAGATGGGTCCTGCTTTTTTATCCAGTCTGAAACCCTGCGCCTTTTGATGGGGTCATTAAGCCCGTTCATGTTCAGAGTTACTATTGAGAGATATGAGTTTAGTGTCATCATGATATCTATTCAGTCCTTGTTTTTGTGGACTGTTCCACTGAACTTCTTCTTAAAGGGGAATTTTAAGAGTTCCCCTTAAAATTTCTTGCAGAGCTGGTTTGGAGGTCACATATTCTTTTAGTTGCTGCCTGTCTTGGAAGCTCTTTATCTCTCCTTCCATTTTGAATGAGAGCCTTGCTGGATAAAGTATTCTTGGTTGCATGGTCTTCTCATTTAGGACCCTGAATATATCCTGCAAGCCCTTTCTGGACTGCCAGGTCTCTGTGGAGAGGTCTGCTGTTACCCTAATACTCCTCCCCATAAAAGTCAGGGTTTTCTTGTCTCTTGCTGCTTTAAGGATCTTCTCTTTATCTTTGGAATTTGCAAGGTTCACTCTTAAATGTCGAGGTGTTGAACGGTTTTTATTGATTTTAGGGGGGGGATCTCTCTATTTCCTGGATCTGAATGCCTGTTTCCCTTCCCAGATTAGGAAAGTTTTCAGCTAGAATTTGTTCAAATACATATTCCTACCCTCTGTCCCTTTCGGCGCCCTCGGGAACCCCAATTAAACGTAGTTTTTTCTTCCTCAGGCTGTCGTTTATTTCCCTTAATCTATCTTCATGGTCTTTTAATTGTTTGTCTCTTTTTTCCTCAGTTTCCCTCTTTGCTATCAACTTGTCTTCTATGTCACTCACTCGTTCTTCCACCTCGTTAACCCTCGTCGTTAGGACTTCTAGTTTGGATTGCATCTCATTCAATTGATTTTTAATTTCTGCCTGATTAGCTCTAAATTCTGCAGTCATGAAGTCTCTTGAGTCCTTTATACTTTTTTCTAGAGCCACCAGTAGCTGTATAATAGTGCTTCTGAATTGGCTTTCTGACATTGAATTGTAATCCAGATTTTGTAACTCTGTGGGAGAGAGAACTGTTTCTGATTCTTTCTTTTGAGGTGAGGTTTTCCTTCTAGTCATTTTGCTCAGTGCAGAGGGCCAAAAGCAAGTTGTATTGGGAAAAAGAGAAAAAGAGAGGAGAGAAAGAAGGAAAGAAAAGAGAAAGAGAAAAAAAAAGGGGGAAGAAAAAAAAGAAGAAATAGAGAAAGAAAAAGAAAGGAGAAAAAAAGGGGGTGGGGGAAGGAAACAAATCAAAAAGCAAAAAAAAAAAAAAAAAAAAAAACCAAAAAAAAAAAAAAAGAAAAAGAAAAAAAGAACCACGGGGGAGTATCTTCTGATTCTGTGTCCTTAAGTCCCTTGGCTTCTCCTGGAAGTTGTCCGTCTAGCTGGTGTTCTGGGGGAGGGGCCTGTTGTGCTGATTTTCAGGTGTTAGCATTTGGGGGAGCTGCTGTGCCCCTGCCTGGTGCAGGGCTCAGTGGGGGTTGTTTACCCCGTGAGGCCGCAGGAGGAACAGCCCCAGTGGCGGGGCCAGCTCTGGAAACCTGGATTCAGCTCCGGCAGGAACTCCGTCTGCAGGGCCTGGAGGCTCCAGGGGCGGGCCGCGGATCTGCTCAGCTCGGGGCAGGAGCCTCCTTGCTGTCCTGGGCCCTCCCGGCCAATGCCTGTCCCGGGGGGAGACCAGATCCTGGGCTGTGTCCCGGCGCCCTGTGCTCCGGAGCCTGCGCTGGTGGATTCGAGCTCCCGGGCCGCGCAACCCCCTCCGCGGAGCCGCCCCCCAGCCCCCCCCAGCTGCTCCTGGAACCGCGCAGCCCCCTCCGCACGGAGCCTCTTCCTCTGCCCGAGCCCCTCCGAGCTGCTCCGGGTCCCGCCGGGTCCCGCCGTGCGGGCTGCAGCCCTTAGGGAGCTCGGCGCACTCTCCTGGGCGCGCAGTTGCTCTGTTACTGTCTCAGGGAACCCGAGGGCATCCCCGCCCTCCTGGGTCCTGCTCCACCTCCCCACGAGCCCCTTTCCGCCCGGGAAGGTCGGTGCAGCTCCTGCGTCTCCGGGACGGGGCTCTCCTGTCCTGGGGACACTCGCCCCGGCCTCAGCCCGGCTCCTCGCGGGGCCCCTCCCCCTTGGAGGCCTTTTGTTTCTTTATTTCTTTTTCCCCGTCTTCCTACCTTGATAGAGGCGCGAACTCTTCTCACTGTAGCATTCCAGCTGGTCTCTCTTTAAATCTCATGCCGAATTGATAGATTTTAAGGATAATTTGAAGGTTTTCTAGGTAATTTGGTGGAGACAGGTGATTTGGGGACCCTACTCTTCCGCCATCTTGCTCCTCCCCTCTGAGGTATTAGTTTTAATTCTTAATTTCCCTGAGAATGCAATGTTCCTCATACTTAAAAAAATTAACTCACGATATTACAAAAATAGAGATAAAACAGAATCAACCCTTGCTGTGTCTTTTTTTTTTCCACTTCATTTGGAATTGCTATAAGACTGTTTTTGTTGAAATAACTTCCTGGTCATCTAAATATGTGGGTCAATGTGTGAATACCAGAGGAAAAGATATGAAGAATTAACGTTGCACCAGTCCTGGTGTCACGCCTGAGCAGAATTCTCACCGGCCCTTATGGAATGAATGGAGAAGACCAGCTTTCTTTGATATCCTGTTGTCCCTCCTGAGTGCTGAGTTTTGGTATCATAAAAGGAAGGAAGGGAAGAGGTAACACTGCTTCAGAAGTGTTTCTCCTTCCACTCCTACCCCCTTACACTCCTTTTTTTCCTTTTGGACTTTTGGTGTCAGATGCCAAGAATATAAATTTCATAACCACTGCAAACACAAACCTTGCTCTGTAGTTCAGTCAAATTTAATGGAAGAAAATAAATGAAAGTTGTACTTTCTTACTCAAAAATTTTTAACTTGAAGGTGACTGAGACACTAGAATGTGTGGAAAACAGGAAAGGAAAAGGAGTGATGGAATGTAGACCTAGTATATAATGGTTAAGAAGAAACAAAACAAGACTGGAAAATCTTAGGTGTTTTTATATTCTTTTTGTTTGTTTGTTTTTATATTCTTTATGCAGTTCTTTCATTTTCTTTACTTTGTAAATTACACTATAGGGTTTTGTTTGTTTGTTTCCCAAAGACTCAAGCCGAGAAAAACATTTTTGAAAATAATAGAAGTGGGAGTGTCTGCATGGTGCAGTTGGTTTAGCGTCCAACTCTTGTTTATGGCCTAGGTTGTAATCTCAGGGTCATGAGGTCCAGCCATGGAACTCCAACGTGGAGTTCTGCACTTAGCACAGAGTCGGCTTGAGATTTTCTCTCCCTCTCCCTCTGCCCCTCCCGCTCATGCTCTTTTTTCCTCTCTGAAATAAAGAAATCAATCGTTAAAAAAGAAAGAAAATGATAGAAATTGATGTTCAGCCACAACAGGATCTTTCTTTTTCTTTCAAATAAGGGGGGAAGGGAGAAGAAATGGGTAGGAAATATCAGAAAGGCAGACAGAACATGGAAGACTCCTAACTCTGGGAAACTAACTAGGGGTGGTGGAAGGGGAGGAGGGCAGGGGGTGGGGGTGACTGGGTGGCAGGCACTGAGGGGGGAACTTGACGGGATGAGCATTGGGTGTTATTCTGTATGTTGGCAAATTGAACATCAATAAAAAATAAATTTATTATTAAAAATAAATAAAATAAAATTAGTTTTAGTCTTAGTCCTCAAATTAAAATTAGGCTACTTTTCTAAGTATAGAGCAATATCTGTCCAGGATATGTTTAATTTGAGAACTTTTATGACATCAGAAAGGCAGATAAAAAATTATTTATAGTCCTCATAGCTATACCAAGGTATAACTATTGCTAGTATTTTTTCATATATTTCTCCAGGTTTTTTTCGATGTGAATGTTTACTAAAAATATGATCATATTATAAATGCTTTTTTGCAGTCTTCTGTTTCCATGTAATAGTATATAATGGGAATCTTTTTATTCAAAAACCATGGAATTGTAGCAACATTTTTTAGGGCTACAAAATATTTTTTAATATGGATGCCCTATAAATTATTTGGAAAAAAATTATTTGGCAACCACTAAATTTTAGGCCTTTAAATTGTTTCTTAATCTTTATTGTTAAAGTCTGTAGCCTCATTATATGTAAACCACCTGTCTATATAAACAGATATATCTGCAAACTCAGAATAGGTCAGTGAAAAGTCTGCATCATACTGACAACCACAAATGTTAATTACATGAAACCAGTAGTCCAGACAATTCATAGTCATTTAATAGCATCTTGCACTGTATTCAGTTATTCTTGTACTTGATAAGTATTGAATACAAGAACCTAGGCATGGCTCTAGGCATGGGGATACAGGAATGATGACGAAACAGTGACAGTTTGGTCTCAAGAGGCTTATGTTCCTTTAGGTGGGTGCAATCAATAAACATGTACATTAATAAGAAAGTTAGAGATTTTATAAGTGCTTTGAATAAAATGAACAGGGCCACCTGACAGATTAACTTCAGAGATCTACTTAGCTAAAATAGGCAGGCTTAAACTCTTTGATGACTTGACAATTGGTTGATGCTTGAATAGTGAAAAAGAACCAGTCACTCAGGGAACAGGAGGGAGGAAAGAGAACACAGCCATTACAAAAGCCCACAGCAGGAAAAAGGCTGTCTGGAACTAAGGATTTTTGCACAGCTGGAGTGTAGCAGGGAGGTGTGCCATGACAGGAGCCTGGAGAAGATGGCCTATCTCACCTGAAAAGCCTCCTTGACTCTGCTACAATGTTGGATTTTCTTACAGGTGCTAAGAAAATTCTTGGAAGGATTTTTAAGCAGGGTGATTGATTTAACTTGAGTCAACTTTTCAATGGATTCAAGACGAGAGATAAGGAAAAGAAAGGAAAGAAGACTTATTCATATATGTTTTCCTTTCGTAGCTGGGTACTTGATGGAGTGATTTATTGAGAAGAGAGACTCTGGAGAGAGAAAATATTTTGAAGATACATTTAATTGGGACCCAACAGTCTGGATTACATGGGCAAGGTAAAATGGGCCTGGAGCTCGGGAGGTGTAAACTTAGATTGCATTTACCTTCAGAATGAATAAGATCTCCTCAGGAAAGAAGGTACAATGAGAAGAATCTCAGGAACCAACAATGGGGCATTCCAAAATTTAGAAATGAGATTGAGAAAGAGGAGACAGCCAAAGATATGGAAGAAGAGTAATAATTGAGGTACAAGAAACGCCATAGAGTGTGATGGCTTGCAAGTTAGGACTGGACAATGTTGGGACACCTGGGTGGGTCAGCAGTTAAAGTGCCGGTGTTCAGCCCAGGACGTGATCCTGGAGTCCCGGGATCAAGTCCCACGTTGAGCTCCCTGCATGGATCTTGCTTCTCCCTCTGCCTGTGTCTCTACCTCTCTCTCTCCCTCTCTCTCTTCTCTCATGAATAAATAAATAAAATATATTTTTTTAAAGATTGGAGAATGATAAGGTGGGAGTGAGTGGTCAACTACGATAGATGAGACCATGTTAGGATGCTCAGGTGGATTTGGTGAAGTCTCTTGAGTCCTTTATGCTTTTTGCTAGAGCCACCAGTAGCTTTATAGTAGTGCTTCTGAATTGGCTTTCTGACATTGAATCGTAATCCAAATTTTGTAACTCTGTGGGAGAGAGGACTGTTTCTGATTCTTTCTTTGGAGGTGAAGTTTTCCTTCTAGTCAATTTGCTCAGTCCAGAGTGACCAAAAACAAGTTGTATTGGGAAAAGGAGAAAAAGAGAGAAGAGAAAGAAGAAAAGAAAAAGGAAAAAAAGGGGAAAAAAGAAAGAAAAAGAAAAAAAGAGAGAAGAAAAGAAAAAAAGGGGGGGAAGCAAACAGAAATCAAAAAACAAGAGGGAATATCCTCTGATTCTGTATACTGTAAATCCCTCGACTTCCCCTGGAACTTTCCAGTGCTAACTGGTCAATAATTTGTTTTTCCCCTGTCCCTCTAGCTGGTCTTCTGGGGGAGGGGCCTGTTGTGCTGATTCTCAGGTGTCAGCACTTGGGGGAGCTGCTCAGCCCCCTGCCTCCTGCAGGGCTCAGTGAAAGATGTTTAAGCTGTTTATCAGGTGAGGCCACTGTGAGGCTCAGTGGGGGTTGTTTACCCCGTGAGGCCCCAGGAGGAACAGCAACAGTGGTGGCTGCCAGCTCTGGAGCCCTGGAGTCAGCTCCCGCAGTAACTCCGGAGCTCTCAGTCTCCAGGGGCCTGGATGCTCTGGGGGCGGGGCCGCTGATCTGCTCAGCTCCGGGCGCCAGGGGTAGGAATGTCCTTGCTGTCCTGGGCCCTCCTGGCTTCTGACTGTCCCGGGGGAGGCCGGATCCTGCGCTGTGTCCCCAGCGCCCTGTGCTCCGGGGCCTGCGCTGTTGGATTCGCGCTCCCGGCGGTGCAGCCCCCTCTGCGGAGCCGCCGCCCCAGCCCCTCCGAGCTGCTGCGGGTCCAGCCGGCGCGCTGCAGCCCTTTAGGGAGCTCGGCGGCGGGGTGTGGCGCTCTCCCCCAGGCGCAGGTGTCTGCTAGTGTCCCAGGGAGCCTGAGGGTACCCCCGCCCCTCCTGGGATCCTGCTCCAACTCCTGTGAGTGCCTTTCCGCCCTGGGAGATTGGTGAAGCTCCTGCTTCTGGGGAAGGGGCTCTCCTGCCCTGGGGGCACTCGTCAGGCCTTAGCGGGGCTCCTCGCAGGGCCCCTCCACCTTGGATGCCTTTTGTTTCTTTATTTCTTTGTTCCCCGTCCTCCTACCTTGATAGAAGCATGAACTCTTCTCACTGTAGCATTCCAGCTGTTCTCTCTTTAAATCTCAGGCCGAATTTGTAGGTTTTCAGGATGGTTTGAAGCTTATCTAGGTAATGTGGTGGGGACAGGTGACTTGGGGACCGTACTCTTCTGCCATCTTGCCCCACCTCCCTCTCAGGTGTATGGATTTGGTAATAACATCAAGTTCACAGTGGAAAAGTGAATGGTAAACTTTTTCTGGCAGTGGAGTGGAATAGATATAAAGTAAACAGGTTCTTGGCATAGCATATATGACAACAATGTATAATATATTTGTGTAATATTTTGAATAAAACCCAACACCCCTTTAATGCATTGCTGAAGGCAAGTGAGAGAATTTCTCAAAGGCCAGAAACTAGAAGCAGCTAGACCAGGGAGTCACTGTAGTGAAGTTGCCAGCCCTGAGAACTCACGTGTTCCAAATGGGCAATCTCATTCTTTTCTCCTCTATTCTTTTGTGGAATGTGACCTTTATATTTTTTTCGTTGATTCTATGGTGCGTCCTGAGCTCTGGTGATACCGCTCTCCACATCAGATTCCCAGCTCTTGTCAACCAAGATCAGATTTTGGGAAGCATGTTCTCCCTCTAATAGGTGTAGATTTTCTAAGTGGAAGATCATATGGGACTTTGGACAATTTGGAGAATATTAAGGAGAAAGAGAAGTAGTCTAGAAGTTAAAAATGAAAGTTTACTGCAGTCAGTGTGAAAAAAATATATATATCTAACTGATCAGAAACATAAGGACAGATCCAAAACTCTAAAATAATTAGCAAACCAAATCCAGAAATTTAAATAAGAGATAATGTTCTTATCACACAGCATTTATTTCAGGTATGCAAAATTTCTCTAGCTATCTATTAATACAATTCATTGCAGCAACACATTTAAAAATGTATTTGATAATCTCAGTGATGCAGAAAACATTTAAGTTAAAATTCAACTAAAAACTCCATTCCTTGAGTTTTAGTCAGGCACATTTAGGATCCCCCCTAGTGAGGAGTGGCCATCTAAGTTCTTGCCAACACAATGTGAGCAGAAGTGATGTGTTACCTCTCAGTCTTCCCTTGTAATGAACGAGGCTTCCCCTCCACTTCTCCTTTCTCAGCTTCTGTTCTGCCCAGACCTATCATACACACATTCTTAGTTCACTGTAAAATTAGAAGCACTCAGGGTGTATCTCTAAATTTTCTGTTTTATACTGTGATTGTGGGTATTCTTTATCTGTGCTAAATAAATTCTAAGCTTCCTGAAACAGAGAGTTTCACTTGTTCATCTTTATATTCTTTCAGAATCTTACATAAAATTTAGTGCACGGGAAGTATTTTTAAATAAATATTTAATTGCCCTCAACTTAATTTTCCTGTTCTTGCTGCTAGCCAAATGTGGTGCTATTTGATTGAGGCAAATTCTTACCAAGCTAAACATTTAAGGTACAATTTTGAAAATTTGAGGTTTACTATCATCATGTTACAATTAATTGCAGATGTTTAATAACCATTTGTCTCCCTGGGTAGAAGAGAAACAGCCTGAAGCCCTTGGAAGCCAGAGCTACAATGTCAGGAGCTGAGAGGTTTGTTGCTGAATTTTTCTGAACTCAACTCTTAATGTGTATAACATATAACAGGCAGATAATATAAATCTCTTATTTCTTGGCATTCCTGGGCTAAACTATAAAAAGATACATATAAATTATTTAGGATAGGTTTTCATAAATTTTTTGGAATTTGTCGATATAAAAAAAAAGACGAAGTGCTTTTCTATCTCTAGAATCATTAAGCAACAATTATTTATTGAATGATTACTAGCAGTGGTATGACCTAAATCATTGTTTAAAGCTACCTCTACCTGATTTTTTCATCTGAAAAAAGTTTTGAACTAGATGACTACTACCATTCTCCTAGTTATGAATGTCCATTTATTTTATTTGAAAAACTGCTTTGTCATGAGAAAATATTTGTAGAAATAGTATAATGGTTGGTCTCTTTAAATATAATTACTGTTGGGGTGCCTGGGTGGCCCAGTTGATTAAGCCTCTGCCTTTGACTCAGGTCACGATCTCAGGTCCTGGGATCAGAGCCTCTCATTGGACTTTCTGCTTTGGTGAGGGGGAGTCTGCTTCTCCCTCTCTCTCTGCCCCTTCCCCCTCATGCTTTTTTTTCTCCCTCTCTCCCTCCTTTCAAATAAATAAATGCATAAATAAAGTAAGGAAGTTATTGTTAGTGCCATCCAGGCTGGCTACTCATTCTTAACAGATCAAAGGTGTATGAGTGAACTTGAATTCGGATGGGCCTCCACCATACGGTAATGTGTTAGGTATACCAAGGGGGAAGCAGAGAATGAGCCAGGTGAAGAAAAGGATCAATCAAAACTCGACTGCATAAAACTTTAGAGTACTGAAAAAAGTGAAGTCATGAGAATAAACAATACATATCATGAATGATTCAACAGAAGCCAGAAGTATTTATTGGACACCTACAATATGTCACGTACTTGGGATTACATCAATGAAAAAAACTAAGACCCCTGCTCTTGTGGAGCTACATGCAAGTAAAATGATGGTTTTTTGCCTTTTGGAAGACCTCTGTCAGATAAGACTCACAAGAAAGGTGAAAAAATTAACAGGTACCTGCAACGAGGAATTGGCAGTAGAACCCATTGCAGCAGGAGAGAGAGTGGTCATTGAAAGGCACAGGAATTTAGATAAAAGGCCACATGAAGTGGCATGTGAGTATATTGTCTGGGTGTGTAGGGTCTTGACAAGCATGCAAGCATTAATAACAGCCGTGAGCATAATCAGTGATATGTGATTTTAGGAAACTAGAGAGCTCATACTGTCGCATCTGATGACCATTGTTCCAGGTAGTGATGCCATTTTTTCTTTTGCCCTGCTAACCAGCAGCCTCCTTAAAGGCATCACCTCCGCTTCAGAAGCAGATGGGCAGGCCTCAGACACCTCATTTGCTGTATACCTGAGATGGCATGGAATATTTTAACATGGTACATGATTTGTACTGGAGCAATTTTATGAGAGAATTTATCAATATAGATCGGGTTCCTCAAATCTATTGTGTGCTTTGTCGCAATTTGCTTCCTAGATAGAAATGTGGACATATAGGCTCTGCATCCAGTAAACAAACATTAATAAAGTTACAAATAAAGGCAGGAATGTCTTTCATCCACACCCCAAACCAGTTCCCACCACACACACACAGCTGGATGAGGTTGAGCTTAGTTCCCTAGCAGGTTCCTCAGTATCTGGCAGTGCCACCACTAATTGGTTGAAAGTCACATCTTGCATTATTTGTTGTCTTCTGTTCCAGAGGAGGGTTCATTAGGTTATTTCCCACATGGGGCTACTCAGTATTATTAGCCAGATAGTGTTTCAATCCAAGGCATCAAGAGATGTATATGAGGAAACATACAGTCTAGGAATTCTGTAAACGAAACTTAAAAGAGTATTTCAAACTTACTTTTGGTATAAAGCAAACTGGCTGTTTAAATACATCTTAGCTCAAGCTCTCTTTAACTGTTTAATGTAATCTGTATATTAGAAAAAAAGGTATTTCTTAACATATTGCTAGAATAATCTTACATGGGCTAGTGTTCAGTCCCTTTTCTTTCTTGCATATTCTTGTTAGGCTGCTCATGATCCCCAGAAAGAGTATTAATTATTAAATAATGCATTAATGTTGAAAGAGTGTGGGGGGGGGCAGGGGGAGGAGGAAAAGGTCCCAAGTTTGTCTCAGCAGTGAAGGATGCATTCCTGCTTCTTCTTTATTTTATTTTATTTTTATTTTTTAAATTTTTATTTATGATAGTTACACAGAGAGAGAGAGAGAGAGAGAGAGGCACAGAGACATAGGCAGAGGGGAGAAGCAGGCTCCATGCACCGGGAGCCCGACGTGGGATTCGATCCTGGGTCTCCAGGAATCGCGCCCGAGGCCAAGGCAGGCGCCAAACCGCTGCGCCACCCCAGGGATCCCCTGCTTCTTCTTTTAAAATTGTTCCCTTTCCAGCAAGTCCTGGCATAGAAACCCTGTGAGATTTCTCAATTCAGTTTAGTTTGGGGGCCTTTCCTGCCCTAGAATTGCCAAATATTGTTGTCTGACACATCTTTGAACCTGAGCTGAGCCAGAAAATTAGGGCCCTGGAAGCATGTATAGGTTCCTGAGTGAAGGAACCAATTCAGTGCAATCTGGCCGGGAGTCCCATGTGGCAACAATTGCAGCAACCTCACACAGGCCAGGCTGGTGATTTTTGTCAGTGTATAAAATCCTCTTGAGGTGCAAGCTCAAAGCAACAGTTTTTAAGAAGGTATTTTGAATGGAAAAGGATCCAAATAATTTTTATAAACAATGAATAACAACAAAAAATGTCTTACATTTACATAGTACTTGGCATCTATCAAGTGTACTTCTGTATACTTTCTGCTGCTAGAACAGTTATTCATTATGGATTTATGCCATGCAAGATTATCTCTGATTTTTGTCATATAATCTATGTACCCAGAACATTAGGAGCTTTCCTAGTGTTCCACTCGTTTTTATGCAAGAATCATTAGAAGTTAGACACAATTTGAATACATTCAGGAAAACAGACCATGCATACAATGAAGTGGAAATCAGTAGAATCAGAAGGCATGGGTTCTGATATGATTATCCTTATATTTATTAACTATTTTTATTTAGAAGCTGTGTCTCCTTCTCTCAATGTTGCACCTACCAGGACAGGCCAAGATTAGCCACAGGGAGTCACATAGTTGTTGTTATTGTCCCCTACGTGCTGTCTACGGAAGGCCTCCAGATACTGCTGGCAGTTTTTTGCAGTAATGCGGTTTTGTATATGCATCAGCCCTAAAAGGAAGTTAATCACATCTGCAAGCAGGCAGATCAGAGACATGAGGGGACTGTGGATTGGGCTTCGCTGAGCATGCTCAGCTTTTTTCTTTCAAACTGATCAAAGAGATAAACCATCTTCCTCTCTTGGTGTGAAAAATGAACAAGAAAAAGCAGGGAGAAGCTGAAATAGATTCCTTTCACATGTTTTTCCTCCAAGAAAGAGATTGGAAAATTTCCTCTCTTTATGGAACAGGAAGAGTGGGAAATACATCAGCTACACTGCTTTAGTAACTATTTTTTTGGTAACTATGTATATTTGTTTTACTTGAGCTGAGCTCACTTTACTATATGATTAGTAGTTCCTATTAGTCAATTTCAACAGTTATGTTTGAACTTATGTTCAGCAAGTCATAGCAGGAATCCAGACTCAGTTACTAATTTTGTGAAGTATTTCAAGCCAGAGATGAGCTGCATGATCCAGCAGAGTAGATGGCCACTTAAAACAATTATGATCCACAATTATATTTCCAGACATTTCAACAAGAAAATCTACTCTTTTTTAAACATATACATAATGCAATCATTTTGCCAAGGAAATTTATTTTTCATATGCTAATGAACTTTGTCAATCTTTGCAGTGGGCTTTAGTATGCAGTGTTTCCCAGTGTCTCAATTGTGCAAAATTACATAATTGGTGTATATTTCAGTTAAGTGGGTTTTCTTCAAAAGAAGACAATGAAGCCAAACCCTATCTTATAAGCTTTCTTTCACTCAATAGACATCAGGTAACACTTAATTCTTAGAAAATAACTATGTATACACAATTGATTAAAACTCACTGTAACATCATTGTTGGGCATAAATGAACACTTTTAATGAATTTTCAAATTGCAATAAGTGCTATGGTCTTATGTTATTTACAAACAACATGAAATAATTTTACATATATATGTATATGTACATGAAATTAACTAATTTTTTTAAAAAAACTGACGCCAAATTTTTGGTATAATCTTAGATTTTTTTTCTTCCTCACTAAAATTAAGACTTCTTAAGTAAATATATGCAAACATCAATTAATATTACCATCATGTAATGTCCATTCTTTTCCATAATCTGTGCAATGCCCCATTTGTATTTTAATGTCGTTGATTTATGCTATTATGAAGAATCAAATTTATTGACTGTTCTAGGCAAACTTCAAGGTTTTTTTCTTCTCAAGTTTATTCACAGACTTTCTTCATTTAGAAAAGATTTTTTTAAATCATTATACACTAGAAATATTCTTAAGAAATTATATTTGAAAAAAATTCCATTTTGGCTACGCAGTTTCTGTTGACTTTTTCTGAGATGATGGATATAATAGGTATAGCTGAAAAAAACATTGGTCTCAGATATACCTACTGTGGCAGTAGGCTGAAGCCTGAAGGATATCCTCAGAGAAGTGGTGAGCATGGCTAACCTGAAGATTATAGCACTGATGCCAGAGGCATTTCAAAGAATTCAGAAAAGTAATTCTTATTGACTATAGACACAACTAAAACTTGTCTGCAGTTAAATAATAGCACTACTATTTGTTGAGAAGGTACAGAATGCCATACATACTATTCTAACATTTTATGTGTGTTTAACCATTTGATCTGCAAAACAACACGTTAAGGTAGATACTAACTGACCTCATATACAGATGGAGAGTTGAGAGTCCAAGAGATAAGGGAACCTTACCACAAATTCTCTAGTTGTGGTGAAGCCAGGATTCAAACACAAGTAGTGCAATTAAAAAAGATAGGAAGAAGGGTCAGCCTGGGTGGCTCAGTGGTTTAGCGCCGCCTGCAGCCCAGGGCGTGATCCTGGAGACCAGGAATCGAGTCGCACGTCGGGCTCCCTGCATGGAGCCTGCTTCTCCCTCTGCCTGTGTCTTCTGCCTCTCTCTGTCTCTGTCTCTGTCTCTCTCTCTCTCGTGAATAAATAAAATATTTTAAAATATAAATAAAAATATAATAAAAATCAGAAGGGTAAGAAAAGAACTTTAAAAAAATAGGAAGAAAAGAGGAAAATGATGAAAAGAAAGGAAAAGAAAAAAGAAAATTAAGGACAAGAGAGAAGAAAAACTTATTTGCAGATAACTTGATCCTATTAGTGAAACTTTTGAGGAATTAACAAAAAAGAAATAGATATAGCAAGGCTCCAGGATTGCATGATCAACATACAAAAATTATTTTATTTCCTATATGCTAGAATGAAACAACCTTAAATAAACTTAAGAAAATAATTCCATTTACAATACCATCTGCAAAACTTAGGGATGGGTATAAACAAAAGAAGTGTAGCACTTTTATACTCAAACTACAAAACAACAACAAAAAAACTACAAAACATTGTGGAGATAAAAGAATATCAAAATAGATAAAGAAATAATATTTATTCATGTAATTGGAATACTCAATATTATAAAGATGGCAATTCTACCATGATTTGTGTGTAAG
The DNA here is from genome assembly GCF_011100685.1 of Canis lupus familiaris. NCBI lineage: Eukaryota > Metazoa > Chordata > Mammalia > Carnivora > Canidae > Canis > Canis lupus. The sequence continues at coordinate 7,313 of NW_023330751.1, read as the reverse complement.
TTTAAATAAACACTATCAAAATGTTAGCAGATTTTGTTGTCAAAATGGACATACTGATTCTAATATGTCTGGAAATATAAACGAAAAAAATAACGAATTGGAGGACTTAACAACTCACTTTTATTTTTTAAGACTTTATATGAGATATAAAGAGAGTAGAAGATAGTGAGGTGAGATAGCACAAGCAGGGAAGAGATGGAGAAGCAGAATCCCCAATGAGCAGGGAGACCCACCCAGGCTGGATCCCAGGACCCCAGGTCATGGACCTGAGTTGAAGGCAGATGCTTACCCACTTGAGCCACCAGGTACTCCATATTTTTGACAGATTTTATTTATTATTCATGACAGACACACAGAGAGGCAGAGATACAGGCAGAGAGAGAAGCAGGATCCATGTAGGGAGCCTGACATGGGACTCGATCCTGGCTCTCCAGGATCACGCCTTGGGCTGAAGGCAGCCCTAAACTGCTGGGCCACCGGGGCTGCCCACCAGGTACCCTATATTATCCAATTTAAAACTTACCATAAAGTCATAGTAATTACAGTATGGGAGTATAGTATGGCCATACAGATCAATGAAATGTAACTGAAAGTCCAAAAACAAATTCTTACACATAATATCAATGATTTGCAATGAAGGTACCAAGATAGCTCAATGAATAAGGAACTAAGCCTCCTTTCTAAAAATAGTTGTTTTATATTTGTGGATATCCAATTGTCTCAGTTCCATATTTGAAAAGATTATCTTTTCTGCAAGTCTGTAATTATTTCAAAAATTAAAAAAGAAAAAACAAACATTATTTAAGATTTTCAGACTTTGTTTCCTCCTTCACTACTCACAGATGTCTGAGGGCAGGAACTGTGGGACATGTTTCATGTCTCAGTATACCCTATGGCTCTGTATCTCATTTAACAATGCTATGCTCGGGAGTTGTCACAGTGACATTAAGCAGAGAACTATCACAATTTCTTTATATGCTGTTGGGAAAGGGAAAAAGAGACTATTACTGCTGTGGGAGAGAGATGATTGCAGGAGCAGGCTTTGAGCATGTGAGGGAGATGGATCCAATGTATAAAGAAGAATTGTTTTTAATTTTTAATTTTTTTTATTTATTATGATAGTCACACCACAGAGAGAGGCAGAGGACACAGGCAGAGGGAGAAAGAACAGGCTCCATGCACCGGGAGCCCGACGTGGGATTCGATCCCGGGTCTCCAGGATAGCGCCCCGGGCCAAAGGCAGGTGCCAAACCGCTGCGCCACCCAGGGATCCCTAAAGAAAGAATTGTTACATGACAGGAGCACACACAGGTCCCTGTGCCACTCTGATGGAGGGGAAGACAGTGTGGAAAGCCAAAGATGGAGGAACATCAGAAGATATGGTGATGGGAAAGATGAAGTCATTGTGTTTTTGGTTTTGTTTTGTCTTGTTTTTGTTTTGTTTCTCTTTTTTTTGCTGTCTTTTTGTTCAATGAAAGAAGAGGTAGAGTCACTAACTCTGTGTTGATGGCAATTTAAAAATGCATGAATGTGTCTTCCTAGAGAATAGAACAAACAATTGGCTGTAGAAAGGTAGAAAGATTATGCAGCACTGGTGAATTACTTAAGGTTTGCTGTCTTAAATTTAAAGCACACCCCACCCAGCACAATATAATGCTATGAAGCAGATGGGATTTGTGTAACTGAGTCCTGTGGTTTTGCCACTCCAGCATGATGGAAGGAAAGGGGAGCAAAGAAATCAAGGGGTGTGTGCAAGGAGTGGTCATCATTATGGGTTATGGAATCCAAGCTTAATAACAGAGGAAATAAGAAAGAGGTAAACATTAAATGGTTTTGGAAACAGGCAATATAACATTTATTGCATGAAAAAAATCATCCCATTAAAAATCACTAAATATTCTGAAGGAGATAAAACATTTTTAACATGCAAGACTGTGCTCACAATATGTAGAGTTAACCCACAGAAGCCAGAACTGAAAAGTGAACTGAACCAAAATGACACGATAGAATGAAGCCAGGATATACTACAGATACTTCACACCTCAAGTTTTAGTTTCAATGCCCATATTTGGGAAGGGGAGAAAAAATATGGTAGAGAATGAAACTTAGACTACCACATGAAATTTAGAAACTTTCAGGGTCTATATCTTAGTGAAAAAGTCAATTGACAAAAAAAAAGTCAATTGACAAAGTAAATAAACAAATAATTTGAAGTAATAAAAAATAATAAAAATCTGATCTCTGCTGAGATTGAAAAATATAGATTTATAATTTATAGCCAACTAAATGACATTTCAAGATCAAGGATAACATAGACATTTTTCATATGAACAAAAGCAGAGATGCTTGTTATTTACTTCAAGAACACAGAAAACAAACCCAGAGAAAATATGAAGTCCTATAAAGAATGGTGATTAAAGAATCAAATGTAGAGTAAATATGAACAAAATTTGCTATATACAGCAAAAATAATAACATCCAAGAAGGATGCAGTTAAATCTCTATACAATTAAAATGTTTAAAAGCAATTAACATGCACATTGAAGGAAGGTGACTGGAATTAAAGTGCTTCTTATTTCTTTAGAAAAAGAGTAGACATTGATTAATTTTTGATTTTAGTAAATGAAATGTGTATTGTTAAAATTTCAAGACTGAGTACAGTCTAAAAGAGTACAGACAAAACAGCACTGAAGCATTTAATATGAAAAAGCAAGAAGAAAGAGATGAAGTGCACAAGAAAATAGAACAAAGAAAGCACAAAAGGGGCTAGATTTAATTCCAAATATATTAGAAATAATAAATGTCAATAGAAATAATAAATGTAAATGGACCAAACTCATCAGGTAAATTGAGATACACAGTTGCCCATTAAACACATTAGAGGTTAGGGCAGCAACCCCCTTGCAGTCAAAATCCAGGTTTAACTTTTGACTCCCTCAAACTGTTAAGTATGAATAGTGCACTGTTGACTGGAAGCCTTACTGATTACATAGTTAATAAACCTCTATTCTGTATGGTACTTGTATTATAGACTATATTCTTACAATAAAGTAAGCTAGAGAAAAGAAAATGCTATTTAAAAAATTATAAGGAAGAGGAAATACATTTATTGTATTATACTGTATTTATATAAAAAATTCTGTAGGTGGACATGTGCAGGCCAAACCTGTGTTGTTCAAAGGTCAACTGCATATTGGGAAAAAATATAGCTATATGTCATTTCTAAGATACCCTTTTAAGATAAAAACAGATGTTTTGAAAAGGGAAAGACTGAACAAAGATAGATAGATGATAGATAGATATACATATATGTAAATATTAACTAAAAGAAATTGTAGCAGCTACATTAATATCAGACAATATAGTTATTAAAATGAAAAGGATTATCAGGAGTGCCTGGAAGGCTTAATCCATTAAGTGACTGACTCTTGGTTTCAGCTCAGGTCGTGATCTCGGGTTCATGAGACTGAGCCCCATGTGGAGCCCTGCATTAGACTCCACCCTGCGTTGGGCTCTGCCCGCTTAACAGGAAGTCTGCTTAGGATTCTCTCTCTCTCCCTCTGCCTCTCCCCCATTCTGTCTCTAAAATAATGAATCCTTAAGAAAAAAATAAAATGAAATGAATTATCAGGGAAAAGAAGATTACTACCTATTGGTGTGGTTCCTGAAAGTGATAATGGACTATCCGTGAAGAGAAAAACTATGTTGGCAAACATTTAGGTGAATTCTTTAGAGGTATAGCAGCCATCCACTACACTGTTTGTTGGTAAGCATATCAGAGAAGTTGAAGTTTTGAGAGAATGTGGCCACATAGCTGTCTTTACAGCCCATGATTCAGAGTGGGCAAGGAAAAGGAAGCTATACATAAGGCTACATAAGCTCTACATATACATATACATACACATGTACATAACCTATACATAAGTCATACATAAGGCTATATGTAGAGCAGAATATGAGCATATTTCAATCTGATTATAACTGAAAAATTCATATATGAGACTTCTAAGAAGTAGAACTAACATTATAGTTTGAAATGTTTCTTTACCTTAGGCTTGCAAAATGACAAAATTAAAGCGAGAATAAACATTTTCAGGGAAGTGAAAGATTTCTTAAGTAAATTTTTCTATAAACAGGATGAAATGAATTAATGGAGCTCATTTACTGAGGTTGCTTAGGCACACGAATCTCGTGTTCCTTTTGGAATGCTATTATAATGATAATAGTGGATACTCTTTCCTTGAGGCATTTTTGAGTGCCACTTTTTGGTGTGAAAGAGCCTCCAGATATCAGAAGAAATAGTGATTTGCCCTGAATATTTTTACATTTACTTTTCTCTTTGAATTAGTAGAAAAATATAAGCATCCTTTGAAACACGTTGTTTCTAATTTCTAATCTTAAGATAATTGTTGTTCAATGTGAAGTCATTAGAAAGGGAGTAGTGAGGGGTGCCTGAATGGCTCCATGGGTTAAGTGGCTGACTTTGGCTCAGATCATGATCTCAGGGTCCTGGGATCAAGTCCCTTGTCAAGCTCAATGCTCAGTGGGAAGTTTTCTTCCTCTGCTCCTTCCCCTCTCATGTTCTCTCTCTTTCAAATAAATAAGTAAAATCTTAAAAAACAAGAATGGAGTGGAAAATATATATTTAAATTTTATCACATGAGAAATTAGATGTTTTTTTCTCCAAAATAAAATAAAATAAAATAAAATAAATGGATACCAAACATAATCTAAAAAGTAATTGTCCCAAACTTTACTTTGCTTCAAGTTTTCTTCAACATATAAAAATTAGAGTCTGATTTTGTTCTGAATGATGACAATAGTAAAATAGAGTTAAAAAGCGAAATGAATTTATGGGAGGTAGGCAGTTTTCAGGCTCAATTTCTTTATGTGTTAAATCATCAGTGGTCTTTAATAATTACAAAATGAGTCCAAATAATATTTGCTATTATATGATTATTTTTAACTGCAGTGATCTTCATGGCTTATCACCCATGCAAGTAACAAAGAATCACATATGGGAGCCATCATAGCTTAAAGTATAAAAAAAATCCAGTCATTCAACTTTTTTTTTCAGTCATTCAACTTATGTGAACATAGCTCAAAAGGAAATATTAGTTTCCTTTCTTGAAATGGGAGGAATTATTATATATATTTAGGGACATAGTTATTTTTCCTCTGGTTATTCAGTGAAGTATTAAAAACCAAATGTTCAGATAAATATTTCTCAGCTTAGTCAATGTAATTATTAAACAGATATTTCACATACTTTATTAAGACTTTTTATAAGAAATATACATATTCTTACTAAGCACTGTTTGTGACTATTTTTTTAAGATTTATTTATTTGAGAGAGAGAGTGAGAAAGCAGGGGGGAGGTGCAGGAAAAGCAGACATTCCACTGAGCAGGGAGCCTGATATGGGCTCCCTCCCAGGACCCTGGGATCATGACCTGAGCCAAAGGTAGACGCTTAACTGACTGACCCCAGGAACTCTGGTTTGTGACTTTATTAGCTGAAAAAACCTTTATTGACTTTATTAATTGAAAAAAAACAATGTCACATTTTTAGTGTTTTGACACAATCTCTCAGAAATCTAAATTGTACTTGCTACCACTTGTCTTCTTTATAACAAGTCCAGAAATTTTCTTTTTCATTGAAATAATTGTAAAGTTTATATTCTCTAAAAAGACTTTACAAATTAGAAAAAAGCATTTTCTAGAATAATACTTTTGAAACATTAATACATGTTGCTTTTACTTCCTTGGTTTTGTCCATGGGAAATTATAATAAGGATGAATGTAGATTAAGGAAAAAAAGTTCTGGCTTATTTTACTCAAAAAGTCTGTTTTTGGACTTCTTTTTTTTTTCCATTTAAGATATAGAAAGTCCCAAGAGACAATTGCTCACATCCTAAAATGCAAAATGAGATAATCCACAAAATAAGACATATTGCTAAATTATCAGCTAGTTTGGGATGCAAAGAAAGCTAATTGTGCTGATTTCCAGAAAGCAATCAACTCTTTTTTTAAAAAAAGAGAGGACAACAGCTTAAATCATCGTTAGACATGCAAAATAAAATCAGAGAAGTCAATCATAAGTGAGAGTATGGAGAAACTAGTAGAACTTCTAACAGAAGTGTAAGAACCAGATTGAGAGACTGAAATTCCTGGAAGTTCCAGATACAAAGGAGTCATGAACCCCCCCCCCAATGTTCTCTTAAGGTCAAACAAATAGAATTTGTTTTTCAATGATTGGAAATAGAGCAGGGAAATAAAACATTCCTCCACGAGGTGCACAAGATATTTCACAAGTGAAATATAGGAGTGTGCAGAAAGAAGAAGGAAAGGCAAGAAATCTGAAAAAAATCTTTCACGGGACACTAATTCTCACAGAATGCAAAGCAGCATTTCAAAAATGCCATTTGAAATCTGTGGTTGTGATGAAGGAACTGCATTTGTGAAAGATTTTGGGTACATAGAATTAAAATATAGGACAAGAAAAACAAAAAGTATAGGAAAGGAAATGTAAAAACAAAATTCTTAAAGTGGTTGTGAGATAATATAAAAGTAGTATATAATTTGAAGTATATAATACAGTATATAATATATGGCACATTATATGTGACTATATATAATACAGATATATTATTTGAACTCTAAATAGTATTATTTGAAGGTAATCTGTTATAAGTTAAAAAATATATTGTGTGCAGCCAGGTTGCTCAGTGGTTTCCTGCTGCCTTTGGCCCAGGCGTGATCCTAGAGACCCAGGATCGAATCCCACATCAGTTCCCTGCATGGAGACTGCTTCTTCCTCTGCCTCTGTCTCTGCCTCTCTCTTTTTTCAGCTATGATTTGTTCAAATACATATTCTGGACCTCGGTCCCTTTTGGCGCCCTCGGGAACCCCAAACAAATGTATATTTTTCTTCCTTAGGCTGTCACTTATTTCCCTTAATCTATCCTCATGATAGATTTTTTTGTCTTTTGTTTTTGTTTGTCTCTTTTTTCCTCAGCTTCCCTCTTTGTCATCAACTTGTTTTCTATGTCAGTCACTCGTTCTTCCACCTTGTTAACCCTTGTCATTAGGACCTTAATTTGGATTGCATCTGATTTAATTTATTTTTAATTTCTGCCGGATTAGATCTAAATTCTGCAGTCATGAAGTCTCTTGAGTCCTTTATGCTTCTTCTAGAACCACCTGTAGCTTTATAATGGTGCTTCTGAATTGGCATTCTGACATTGAATTGTAATCCAAATTTTGTAACTCTGTGGGAGAGAGGACTGTTTCTGATTCTTTCTTTTGAGGTGAG
>NW_023330750.1:0-64311 GCF_011100685.1 Canis lupus familiaris | reverse complement strand
CCACTCCACCTCTCACTCCTTCCAGCCACAATGTAGGCTCCACTTAGGGGCTTGCTGCCAAAGCACTGAGAATAGAAAGAGAAAAAAAGAGAGCTCCATGCAGGAGGAGAAACTTGGCCAGCACAACCTTAGCCAGGTCATGAAGATTAGCAACACCCAGCTGATCTCAGTACTGCCTGCCTGATGTGATGTAATGAGAGGGGCATGTCGCCTCTGTGGTTTTTTTCCCCCAAAACACAGAACCTCAGTCTAAGCATACAGAAAACAGAAACCTAAATTTAAGAACCTGCCAGTACTCAAAACTGTCACGGTCAGAGAAAACAAGGAAAGACTGAGAAACTGTCATAGACCAGAGGAGATAAGGAGGCATGACAACTAAATCCAACATGGACCCTCGATTGGATCCTAGAAAAAAAAAAAAGTGGGATTGTTGGTGAAAAAAATTTGTGAAATCTGAGATGAAGTTTGGCATTTAGTTAAAAGTAATGTACCAATTATCACATAGATTAACAAATGTACCAACGTTCTACAGCAACGTTAGGTGAAGCTGAGTGAAGGGCATACATGGACTCACCGCTATCTTTGCAACTTTTCTGTGAATCTAAAATGATTCCAAAACAGAGTTTATTAAGAAAATAAAATTCCTGAGTACAATAATGTCTATGCGGGAAGGGGAAAATATAATTAAAATATTCCGAGGGGGACACCTGGGTGACTCAGTGGTTGAGCATCTGCCTTGGGCTCAGGTCATGATCCTTGGGTTCTGGGATCGAGTCCTGCATCAGGCTCCCTGTTGGGAGCCTGCTTCTCCCTCTATGTCTCTGCCTCTCTTTCTCTGGGTCTCTCATGAATTATAAATCTTAAAAACAAAAAAAGATTTTGAGGGACTTGATTTATCATCCATAAAGAGGAGGTTTTAAGAATTTGGTATGTTAAAAAAAATATATATATACATTGCATTTCAAAGGATACCCACTAAAAATGGGGTTGCAAATTATCTGTAAAGGGCTAGATAGTAAATATTTTAGTCATTGCAGACCCCCTGTGGTGTTTGCTCTAACTACCTACTGTCATAGCATCAAAGTAGACATAGACAATGTGCAAAATGAGTGTGGCTGTGCTGGAATACATTGTTATTTACCAAAAAACAGGCATCAGGTTAGGTTTGACCCACAGGCCATAATTTGTCAATCCTTGCACTAAAAGAACAAGACCAGAGTTTATCTTCCAATGAATAAAGGGAAAAAATTGAGTAATTCATTAAAAATACCTAGTTATCTAACAAAAAGGCAAGAAATGAGAAAAAAAAACGAAATATAAAACAGGGTGAAACAGAAAGTGCCAAGTAAAAGGGTAATTTTGAATCTCATGCTTTAGTGATGACATTAAATATAATGGAACATGTAATGGAACTGCAAATGGAATACATGATGTTCAGGGTGGGAGAGTCTGTGTTGTATGAATGGAGGTCTCAGTTGTTGGGTTTCCTATGAACAATTTCCACGAGGATCCATACTCTAATAAAGACAGTTGGGAAGGAGGTGGGTAACTGGGTGATGGGCCGTGATGTAATGAGTGCTCGGTGTTGTATGCAACTGATGAATCACTAAACTCCACCCTGAAATGAATAATACACTATATATTAACTAACTTGAATTTAAATTTAAAAAAATTTTTTTTAATTTTAAAAAAATAAAAACTTAAAAAAAAAAAAAACGAAGACAGAAGAAAGTAGGAAGAACAAAGCAGTTTGTTAAGGAAGTAAACCCTCAAGGTGGGAGAGTGGGCCGGCTCAGCGGTGGCAACTGCCCCGAGGTTACAGGAGTCTTTTCTTTTTATGTGTGTGTGTGTATGGGGTGGTCTCTAATGGAGGCTTCCAATCCTTTGTGGGACTCCTTCCACAGGTTGGGAGAGGTTAGTTTCTGACTTTACAAAGTTTGTCCCAGAACCGTCAGGGCAACCTTCCCTCTTGGGATTGGGGGTAGGGCTAAAACACAACGTGAATGCATATAATGAGTCTGGGGGTTACCCTGGAGCAGAGGTGGGAGAGGAGAGTGGCCCGTCCTGCATCTGGGGCTCTTGGTCTATTAGCCAAGGGGTCCTGGAAGCCACAACTTCAAGATGCTGTGCCCCCTTCAGGCTTCTAATGTGTAACCATTTATCACCATCCTTGCCTCCAGCTTCTGTCTACCTAACTGCCTACTCTATCAGTGCTCCAATAAAATCTGTTTGTTTTAGATGTGTCTCTTGCACATTGCATATATTTAGATTTTGTTTATCCAACATTAAAACAAAAAGATATAGAAAAGTTGTAAGTAAAAGAAAGGGAAAAGATACACTATGCAAGTATCAGTCAAGAGAATATTGCTATAGCAATATTAGTATCAGACAAAAGAAGTAAAGGCTAAAAGTATTGTTAAAGAGGGTCTTCATAGTGATACAAGATTTAATTCACCAGGAATAAATAATGTTTTTAAATAACACTTAAAAATACATAAAGCAAAACTCCTCCGTGTTCAAAGGGAAATACACCCACGATCATTATGAAAGATTTTACATACTTGTCTTAGTAACTAGTGGGAAAAAGCAGACAAAAGTTAAGGAATAATATAGACTTGAAAACACTGAGATGAACAGAATTGACCAAATGGTCATAGAGACGCTCCCCCCACCCCGCCACCAAAGGAAAACTCTGGAGAGAAACTTCTTTTAAAGATTTGTTTATTTGAGAGAGAGAGAGTGCAAGGGGAGGGCAGAGGGAGAGAGAGAGAGAGAGAGAGAGAGAGAATCCCAAGTAGACTCCCTGCTGAGGTGGAGCACGATGTGGCCCTCCATCCCAGGACCCTGAGATCTTGACCTGAGCAGAAATCAAGATTCCAGTGCTTAACCGACTGAGGTGTCCTTGAAGAGACTATTTTTAACACCTGCCGAATACATTGTATTTTTAAGCAAATAATTTTTTTAACTGACCATGAAGTGGGAATAAAGTCTTAGAATATTTCAAGGGAGTGAAATTAAAGTCTACATTCTGGCCACAGTGCAACTTTGTTAGATAACTAGAAAATCCCCCTGTGCTTAGAAACTTAAAATGAACTACCAAATAACCCATGGATTAAAGGAGAAATCATCACGGAAATTAGAAAACAGTTGAAAGAGAATGATAAAATTTTTACATATCATAACTTGTGGAATGAAGCTAAAGTAGTACTTAGGAGAAAATTTATACTCTCAAATGCATATGTTAGGGAAAAGGGATTAAAAGTGAATGATCTAGGCATTTATCTCAAGAAATTAGGGGAACGAAACAGCAAGATAAATCCAAAGGAAGTAGAACTGTCCCAATAAAACTGGGGCAAAAACGAAAGTAGAAGTAAGGCAATAATAAAGACAAAGAGAGAAATTCTTGAAGTAGAAAGCAAACATACAGAAAATTGGTCCTTTGAAAGAATTAAGACTGACATATCTTTAGCAAGAAGACACAAATAACCAATATCATAAAACCAAGGAGACAGAACTGTGCTTGAATAACTTTATGTCAATACATTTGAAAGTGTAGATTAAATAGAAAGCTTACTAGAGGGACGCCTGGTGGATCAGTGAGTGGTTGAGCTTCTGCCTTGTGCTCAGGTCCTGATCCTGGGATCTGGGATGGAGTTCTGCATCAGGCTTCTTGCAGGGAGCCTGCTTCTCCCTCTGCCTATGTCGCTCTGCCTCTCTCTCTCTGTGTGTCTTTATAAATAAACAAATCTTAAAAAAAAGAAAAATCACTAAAAAATAACACACCAAAGATGATTCAAAAAATTTACACATTCTCAATAGCATTGTAACCTGCAAGGAAATGAAATCTTTAGTCAAAAATCTTCACTCAAAGGGCAGCCCCGGTGGCGCAGCGGTTTGGCGCCGCCTGCAGCCCGGGATGTGATCCTGGAGACCGGGATCGAGTCCCACGTCGGGCTCCCTGCGTGGAGCCTGCTTCTCCCTCTGCCTGTGTCTCTGCCTCTCTTGCTCTCTCTGAATGAATAAATAAATAAATCTTAAAAAAAAAAAAAACAACTTCACTCAAAGAAACCTCCAGGCCTGTATGGCTTTGCCGACAAATTATAGCAAATGTTGAAGGATCAAGTAGTTCCAGTCTGATGCAAACTTTTTCAGGGCATTACAGAAAAAGACAAAACAACATTCCCCAACTCAGGAGTCTAGCACAACCCTCATACCAAAAGCCTGACAAAGACAGAACAAGAGAGAAAAATTATAGGATGGCCTCACTCATGAAAATAGGTAACAAAAATCCTAAACAAAATATTAGCAGCTAGAATACAGTATTATGTTTAAAAACAAAATGCCCAATTAACTCATGAAAGTGTGTTCACAAGTTAGTAATTATTAGTAACCAGAGAAATTTAAGTGAAGCAATGGAATACCGTTACCACATATACCCGATTGGCTAAAATGAAACAGCCTGACAATACCACACGTTGGTGTGAAAAAGAGGCAGGAAGAAATGCCATTCACCGATCCCGGGTCTCCAAGGATCACGCCCTGGGCTGTAGGCGGCGCTAAACCGCTGAGCCACAGGGGCTGCCCTAGAGCAGGGATTCTTAATGTGCCGTCCTTGGTCCAACAGCAGCATCAGCAGCACCTGGAAACTCCTTAGAAATGCCAAATTCCTAAGATCCACTCCAAACTTACTCAATCAGCAATACTAGGGGGAGAGCCCAGCAGTCTGTGTTTTAACAAACCCTCCTGGTGATTTTGGTGTATATTAAAGCTTGAGAACCGCTACCGGAAAGAACTAGGAATATAATCCAGCAAGATACATGGGCAAGGATGTTTTAACAGCACTGTCTATAATAGCCAGACATGGAAAACAAGCCAAATGTCCGTCAATATCGTAATTGGAAAATAAGTTATGCAGTAGTGCAGTAATGAAATAATGAAAATGAATCCTAGGTGTACCAAAGAGCATAGATGGCTCAAACATAATGGTGAGTAAATATTCAAGACACTAAGAATATATATTTTTATATACGCATAGAAAAAAGTGGGGTGCCTGGGTGGCGCTTCAGTGTCTACCTTTGGCTCAGGTCATGATCCTGGGGTCCTAGGATAGAGCCCTGCATTGGGCTCCCTGCTTAGTGAGGAGCCTGCTTTTCCCTCTCCCTCTGCCACTCCCCCTCCACCGCTTTTGATCTCTCTCTTTCTCTCTTTCTCAAATAAATAAATTAATAAATAAAATCTTTGGGGAGCCCGGGTGGCTCAGCGGTTTAGCCCGCCTTCGGTCCAGGGCGTGGTCCTGGAGACCCGGAATCGAGTCCCGCGTCGAGCTTCCTGCATGGAGCCTGCTTCTCCGTCTGCCTGTGTCTCTGCCTCTCTCTCTCCTCTCTCTCTGTGTGTCTCTATGAATAAATGAATAAAATCTTTAAAAAAATAAAATCTTTTTTAAAAAGTCCTTGTCAAACCGTGCAAATGTATTCTAAGAACCAAAACTGTACCTCCGGCCCTAACCTTAGCTCTCCAGGTGGCATATAGTAGTATTGCCACATAATGTGTGCTCAGCCTGACAAGTATGGCTCTTTATAATTATCTTTATAGTGACTGCAAAGTATTTCATAATTTGGACATACCATATGTTATTTAGCCATTTCCTTGTTGATGGGCTTTCTGAGAATATTACTTTGGCTGCACCAATAGACTGAAAATTGTATAAAGTGAGAACCATAATTGCCTTTTTCAAAAACAGTGCCTGCTATTCAACAGTTATTTAATTGAATTGATTTTCCAGATTAACATTGGCATAAGAAAAAATACCCGGGCCAGTTTTATTTATCTTTATTATAGCATAGGCCGATTCCTTGTAAATTTTGTTTACAGTGAATTAGCATAGAAAATCCAGGTAGCTCTGGGTGTAATGATATAATAAATGTTCTAGAAAATGAGACCCTGGATTCTGGAGTAGAGTGATCCTCTGAGATTATTTAATTTCCCTACGTGACATCTCTTCTCTGTTTCAGTGCTATAGCAACTAAGAAATGGGTTAAGCCTTGGAGTAGGAAATTATATGTATCACATTTTTCTGAGAGTGTTTACTTAAGATATCCAAGCTTTCTTAAATGTATTTGACTCTGTATTCTAATTTGTGATTTGGGAACATATGACACCATACCTGAACCTCTAAGGAATGACTGGTTCCAGAGAAGATGCTTTAGTGCAAGAGAGGTGACTTGGAGCCTTTGAAATTTGACTCCACATTCTCTACTTTATGACAAGTTGTCCAGCCAAATCCTAGTAGAATTGTAAAGGAGGCTTCCTTGAGCATTGATTGTCAGGACAGAACCCGTGAGCAGGTGCAGAAAAGGGCAGCAGATGGGTATGGCTCAGAGGAGAGAGGCCAGCAGCTCGGACATTGGCTGGGCCCTGTCAGGTTTACCTTGAAATTTCCATTGTGACGTCATATGGGGTCACACACAGCCTTGAGGGAGAGGAGCTGAGAGGAGCATTGGGTTGAGAGGAGCATTGGGTTGAATAATGGCACTGATTTGGGGGCTGGCCATGCCGCCTCCACCGTATGTCAGCCTTCTACTATTATTTGGTTTCCTTGCATGGGGACTTTGGATACTCTTTTCTGGGAAACAGAGCAGGAAGCAGGTGGCAACCAAGACAGACTCCAAGGTATGTAATGCAACCCTCCCTTGAAATTCACTGCTCCCTGTCTCTGCCCCCGAAGCCATGGCAACTCCCACATCTTGGGCCATGAGAGGAACTGGCTGGGGAAAGAGGGGAGTTGAGATCGTTCCTATGCATGTTTTCGATAAGTACAAGTCATGCTCGATCCTGTTCCTTTCAGTTTGTTTCAACAAACCTCGAGCACCTATTATATGTGGTAGCATACTAGACATTGAAGAAAAATAAAACACCATCTCCCACCTTTTAGGAGCTCGAGGTGAACTGGGGGAGATGATCAAATGGGTCTGTATATAATCCAAGGAAAGAGAACGTGATGAGTTAACAGAAGTATAAATATTGCTGCAGACGTTGGAGGTGGAGTGTTTTGAAGCAGGGAGATCTATAAAATGCCTCTGGAAAGCTCGGGTTTGAATTATGCTTCAGAGGAAGGGTAGGGCTTTGAAGGTGGATAGTGTGGATGGAAGAGAGTAGTGAAGACTTTCCTGTTGTAGGGAATGGATTGAGAAAAAGCATGGGAAGTTGAAGAGTGTTGGATGTGTGTAGAGAGGACACCTATGAGGATGGAGCGTAGAATAGGGAGCCCAATGAGAGAAAATTTTAGAAAATTGGTAGAGATGACATTGTAGAGGGCTTTGAATGCCAGGCTGAATGCTTCTGATAAATATTATTCCCATATGCAATTGAAAGATGACAGAGGGGTGAGAATGGGGAAAATTAACAAGGCAGGAAACCACAAATGTTGGAGAGGATGTGGAGAGAGGGGAACCCTCCTGCACTGTTGGTGGGAATGTGAACTGCTACAGCCACTCGGAAAACTGTGTGGAGGTTCCTCAAAGAGTTAAAAATAGATCTGCCCTACGACCCAGCAATTGCACTGCTGGGGATTTTCCCCAAAGATACAGATGCAATGAAACGCCGGGACACCTGCACCCCGATGTTTCTAGCAGCAATGTCCACAATAGCCAAACTGTGGAAGGAGCCTCGGTGTCCATCGAAAGATGAATGGATAAAGATGTGGTTTATGTATACAATGGAATATTCCTCAGCCATTAGGAACGACAAACACCCACGATTTGCTTCGACGTGGATGGAACTGGAGAGTATTATGCTGAGTGAAATGAGTCAATCGGAGAAGGACAAACATTATATGGTCTCATTCATTTGGGGACTATAAAAATAGTGAAAGGGAATAAAGGGGAAAGGAGAAAAAACGAGTGGGAAATATCAGAAAGGGAGACAGAACATGAGAGACTCCTAACTCTTGGAAACGAACTAGGGGTGGTGGAAGGGGAGGTGGGCGGGGGGTGGGGTGACGGGCACTGAGGGGGGCACTTGATGGGATGAGCACTGGGTGTTATTCTATATGTTGGCAAATTGAACACCAATAAAAAATAAATTTATATAAAAAAAAGGAAAATGGCAGAGGGTGCCTGGGTGGCTCAGTTGGTTAACCCTGTGATTCTTTTATTTTTATTGAAGGTTTTATTTATTTATTCATGAGAGACAGACAGACAGACAGACAGACAGAATAGGCAGAGACACAGGCAGAGGGAGAAGCAGGTCCATGCAGGGAGTCCAATGTGGGACTTGATCCCAGCACTCCATCCCTGCACTGGATCCCCGGACTCTAGGATCACGCCCTGGGCTGAAGGCGGCACTAGACCCCTGAGCACCCCCGGGGCTGCCGGAGAGTCTGCCTTTCTAACAAGTTCCCAGGTTCTGTTACTGCTGTTAGGCTACAGACCACTTTCTTTCTTCAGAACAGAAAATTTTATTTTATTACTTAAAAATTTTAATTCCAGTATAGTTAACATACAGTGTTATATAAGTTTCAGGTTTACAATATAGTAATTCAGCAATTCTGTACATTACTCAGTGCTTGTCAAGATAAGTGTACTCTTAATCCCCTGTTTTTACCCATCCCCCACCCACCTCCCCTCTGGTAACTATCAGTTTGTTCTCTG
This sequence comes from Canis lupus familiaris, assembly GCF_011100685.1. Taxonomy (NCBI): domain Eukaryota; kingdom Metazoa; phylum Chordata; class Mammalia; order Carnivora; family Canidae; genus Canis; species Canis lupus. Next base: position 55,663 of record NW_023330750.1, on the reverse strand, counting down.
AAGTTAAAGCAAGTTAAAAACAACATGTCAGGGACGCCTTTGTGACTCAGCGGTTGAGCGTCTGCCTTCAGCTCAGGGGGTGATCCGGGGTCCAGGGTAAAGTCCCACCTCAGTCTCCTTGTGGGGGTCTGCTTCTCCCTCTGCCTATGTCTCTGCCCCTGTCTCTCTTTCTCTCTCTTTCTGGGTCTCTCACAAATAAATCAATAAAATCTTTTTAAAAATGCAACTGATTTACTGTATTTTACAACTTCTCTAAATTCGTTTATTAGCTCTAATTGGGTTTTTGTGTGTGTATTCTTAGGATTTTCTGACAACAAGATTATGTCATCTGTGAATAGACATGGAGATAGTTTAACTTTTTCCTTTCCAATTGAGATGGCTTTTATTTTTCTTACCTAATTGCTCTGGTTGAAGTTTCTAGTCCAATATTAAAGAAAAGTAGTGAAAGTGAGTATCCTTGTCTGTTCCCCCCCTTAAAGGCAAAGCTTTCAGTCTTTCACTGTGAAGAATGATATTAGCAGAGGGTTTTTCATAAATACTATTTACTATATTGAGGACATCCCTTCGAACCCTAGTTTGTTGAGTGTTTCTATTTTTTATAAATCATGAGTGAGTGTTGGATTTTGCCAATGCCTTTTCTCCATCAGTTGACATAATTGTTCAGGTTTTTCCTCTTCATGTTATTTCTTAAAGGTTTTATTCATTCATTCATTCATTTCATTCGAGACACACACAGAGAGGCAGAGACATAGGTAGAGGGAGAAGCAGCCTCCTCATGGGGAGCCTGATGGGGGACTCGATTCCAGGACCCTGGGACTACAACCTGAGCCAAAGGCAGACACTCAACCACTGAGCCACCCAGGTGCTGCTCTCTTTGTGTTATTAATGTGGTGTATCACATTGGTTTACTTTCTTAGGTTAAACCACCTTAGTGTTCTTGGGAGATCTTACTTTCAACACTTCTGTCCAACATCGGATTGCTTAGCTAAAACATTTGCTAATATTATGAATGAAATTGTATAGACTGTTTTAATATACTCTCAGAGACTGATGTCCTGAATCAAAAGGAAGAAATAAAAATTATTTTATTTGAAGTGGCAACACATATCACTTCTGTCTTTAAAATGATCTGGGGTGTGCTGGGTGGCTCAGTTGATTAAGTGTCTGCCTTTGGCTCAGGTCATAATCTTAGGATTCTAGGATGGAATAGGTTCTCCACTCAAGTGGGAACCTGCTTCTCCCTATCCCTCTGTTTGCCATCCCCCTGCTTGTGCTCTCTTCTCTGTCAAATAAATAAATAAATAAATAAATAAATAAATAAATAAATGACCTGGAACAACTTGGCTTCCACCTATATTTTAGTTTCATCTCTCACTATTAGCAAAAGTACACCCAACAAATCATGACTTTATAATCTTCTTGGTGATGTTCCCATTGGCTGGAATGCTCTCTCTTTACCTAAAAATCTTCTGGTGATAATTAAACTCCAGTTCAATTGGCAATTTCTTGAGTAATTTTTTCCTTTTTTCCCAGGCAGTTAACCACTGTCCTCTTTATTCCCTAACCTTTATATTTCTGTTACCACATGATATTGTAACTTAGGCGTTTAGACCTCTGTTTTCCCCAGTAATGGGAGTTCCCAGAATACAGGGATCTCATTTACTTTTGTAGTCCTGGCACCTAACGTAATGCCTAGAAGTTAGTAAAGCAGTAGATGATTTATGAATAAGTGAATGGGGGTGGTGGAATTGTTGCTGTGGTTATGGTTACCAACTGGATCAATAATTGTATCTGTAAGACGAAATGTGCTGTTGATAAATTCTCTAACCTAGAACATTTTCTGGTTTTATTTTTTTCCTTTTTGTGCCCCTCTAGACTTCAAGGCAGCATAAATTGAAAAAGATCCAGAAATTCACAGGTCAGAGAGATCTTATACTTTATTCTTTAGCTCAAGGCTAATGACAAATCAACAGTGGGTCTGCTTTTAGACTGTAGACTTTAATAACAGGTAGAGGGAGGGAGGTTGAAAAAGATTGTATAAGTGAAAGAAATGTGCCTATTCTTCCTAACATCTGCAAAGATGCTGAATTCTTTCTGGTAACTTCCAAAGAGATGTAAACTGATTTATAGTTCTTTCTATGCTTCTGTTCCTCATGCTTTCTTTCCTAATTTCCTTTTATGCAAAACTCAAAGTATCAGGAAAGAAATTTGATGAGATCTTTAGTGGGGGAAGTTTCGATACATTTTTCCCCTGCCATAGACGCTGAATAGACTCCTTTGAAGGAAAAAATATGTATTACAGATTTATTTCCCTTACTCCAACTCCCTACTACCGTGATTGTTCCAGCTGTTTCCAATGACTTACATCCACTACATGGTAAAGGTGGCATAGTATATTTTAAAATATAAAAACTTAGACCGACATTACGTCTGAGCTCTATCACTACTTAACTTTATGATTCTGGACATGATTTCACCCTCGATCTCTTCTTTGTAAAACAAGTGGCTTGAACTAGGTGGTATCAATAATTATGATTCTAACAGATTCTTTACCTCTGCTCCCAGCTTCCCAGTGGGAAGAAAATCTCAGAATGGGTTGCTCTGAAGCTAACCTGACAAAGTGAGTAAAATTGATCGTCACTATTTATTCTTTCTTTCTTCAGCCTACCCTACTGATAAACCCTGTAAAGTTAGGAGAAAGATACCTAGTACTGTTTTACTTTTCTGACTGTGATAGTAGTTTCCTTTCTAACTTAAGCCACTCTTCTTATTGGTTTCCTTATTAGTACTTTTAATATCACTTCAATTACACTGACACACTCTGTTGTATCCAGCTTTTCAAGACTCCCTGTGGGATGGGCCCAGGAATATATACTCTGGTCAATGAACAGAAGTCTTCAACAGATCTTCAAACATCTGGAATGCACAAGGTCAGGGAAGGTAGTTCTGGGTGGGGGTTGAAAGTGATGGAAGTTTTTGGTATTTTTTTTTTTTAGGTAAACTCTACCCCCAATGTGGGGCTCAAACTCACAGTCCCGAGATCAAAAATTCCATGCTATACTGACTGAGGCAGCCAGGTACCCCCAAGCTGGTAGAACTTTTAAGAGAGAGGAAGGAAGGGACTGAAGGAAGAAGGGTTATAGAGAGGGAAGGAGGGGAGGGAAAGAGAGAGGGAAAAGCGAGATTGTTAGTTGGTTGGTTGGTTAGTTTTGATAGTGGGGATAAATTCTGAGTTCAAAGGTTTAAGAACAACTGGTTTATGAATCATTTCTGATTGCAGTGGAGACAATGGCCTCCCTTTCCTCCTGGTAGAGGAATTCTTTCTATAAGTAATTGAAGTTGGGGAAAGCAACCTCTTTGTTGTTGTACTCCCTCAGGTCAAAATATTTTACATTTGAAATGGCCATTATCTTTCCCTTTTCCTACTTTTCCTACCTTCTCCTGCTTCAAAGCAAATGGAATTTTTCTTTATTTCTTAGATCAAGTCTTATGCACTCTGTTTGCAAGAATCTTCGGATATGATTTCTTCCTCCACCTCCTCTGTGTTTGTGTCTCAGGAGCCTGTTCTACCCTGTTGTGGCTGTAAGAAGGCAAAACATTCTACTGATCACAGCATCTCCTCTGGATCATTATGCAACAGCTCCAGCCTGTCACACCTTCTGTCATTTCTGAAGGAACAACCTGTCAACTCCAGAGCCTTAGTTTACCATTTACCCAAAAACCAGTCTTCTGTGCTCAGGAACCAAGGCACATCCCTGCCCCCTTTTCAACTCTCACAGCTTGAGAAATCAAATCTTTTGGAGGATTTGGCAGCTCTTTCACCATTAAGGTCTCAAAGCTCTGTTTTTGAATCCCCAGGTCTCTGTCAACAAGAACAAACAAAGAATGGGAGAGGGAGCAAGAGTCATTTGACATTGGATCATGGGTCAAGTTCTATCTGCAAGGCAAGACCACGATTCTCAGGGCGGGCTCCACTCCAGCTCTCTCCTTTGGCTAGGTGGAAGTTAGAAGGACATATGGCTTGGAAGGTTTGTACTTTGAAGGAACAAACAGTTCCTCTGCCTGTGAAGGAATCATGGGAAATGCTGCATTATTTAACTGAGGCACGAGGAGGAGTAGTCCCTGAACCAGAGAAACCTCAAATGCAGGTATCTATGCCTACCCATCAAAGCACTGAACAAAGTATCAACAATAAATCCCCAAACTGTCCATCATTCCAGCTCCATGTGAATATTGGAGTGGAATCTGGATTGAATAGAACAGAAACAAAAATTTCACAGTCACTTATCCCAGGTAAGCTGTCACAACTGGGGGATGGCCCCCAAATCGTTGAATCCAGGCCCTTAGTTACATCACTGGGCACTCCACCTCCCAAAAGTTTAGGAGTTGACATAGTTCAAGGGGAAACCAATTTCCTGCAGAAGAAGCCAAAACACATCCTAGAGCTTAGTATGAGCAGAGGGTCATAGGTCTTCCGGAAAAAAAGGATGCAGCAGCATGAGACCCAAGTGACTAAAGTGGAGTTGGCCCCAAGGCTATCATATCAAGTTACAGATAGCATAAAGGTAACTCCATTGGCATTACTTCAAGTCATGGATTCAATGGGGATCATCCCAGAATCACATTCACAAGTGACAGAATCTGTGGGTTTGTTCCCGCAGCCACCAGATGAAGTTGGGAAACCAGACGAAACGATGAAAAGAGTGAGTGTAAGCACAAAACCATCATATCAAATCACTGAATCAGTGGAGGTAACATCAAGTACTCAGCATCAAGTTATGAAATCAAAGATGACCTCCAGATCACCAAATCACGTCACAGATAATGTGAAGGTAACTCCTGTAGCATTGCTTCAAGTCATGGATTCTATCGGGATGATTAAAAAATCACATTCACATATCATAGAATCAGAGGGAATAACCCCAAGAACACAGTATCCAGCCATGGAGTCTGGGGATATAAACACATCGTTGGATCATGAAGTCATGCCACCAGGAGAGATAGGTCCACAGGTAGGACATGAAGTTGTGGAAACTGTGGAAATGACTGTAGGGCCACAGTTTAAAGTTGCTGAATCCGTGGACATAACCTCAAGGCCACAAAATCAAGCCATAGAACCATTGAACATTCCTCCAGGACCAGTGTGTCAAAACACAAGATCCCTGGAAATGATCTCCACTCCATTGCATCAAGTTACAGATTACACAAAAGTAACTCCAGTGGCACTATTACAAGCTGTGGATTTCATGGGGATAATTCCATCAGCACAGTCACATGTTATAGAATATGGAGATTCACAGTCTAAAATTGCAAAATTGACCCCAGGAGTGACTCAACCAGATGGTTTGACTTCCGGCTCTCCTACTACTATTGGTTCACCTGGAGTTGTAGAAACTGTGGGTTTACCTCCAAAGCCACCACCTAAAGTCACAGAATCAGTAGGGGTGATTCCAATGCCATCACATCAATCCGTACATTCTCTAAAGGTAACTCCAGTAGCCCTGGGGTCACCCATGGGAATGATCATAGCATCACAATCACAAATTGTGGAAACTCCGGATTTGACCTCAAGGCCAGTATCTCAAGTCAAAGAACCTCTGGAGTTGACCCCTGGGTCATGGATTCAGGTGCTGGACTCTGTGGGGATGACTCCACAACCATATCATCAACGCACAGAAACTATGGCATTAACCCCAGGCCTATCTCATCAAGTCATAGAGTCTTCAAGGATGACCCCGTGGGATCAAATCTTAGAACCTTCAGAGATGAGTCCAAGGCAAAGCCACCAAACTATAGAGACTAGAGGGTTGGCCTCTGATCCCACAGTCACAAATCTAACTGAGTTGACACAGTCACCTCATCAAATAATGGAATCTTTAGGTACAGTCCCGAGGTCACTGGGTCAAAGTACAGCATCTGAGGGAATGAATCAAGAGCCACTGCATCAAGTCACAGATTCTGCAGTATTGACCACTACATCACTACTGCCAGATGTAGAATATTTGGGGGTGAAGCCAATGCCACAGCTTAAGGTTGTGGATTCCATGAAGTTATCCCCAGGATTACAAAATGTAAAACCTATAGACGGAACCTCAGGTTCAATCCCACAAATGGCAAAATATGGACAGTTGATCCCAACTGTGAACTCCATAGAATCGGCCCCAGAACTTCAACTGCAGGTTGTAAACTCTGATGGGTTGGCACCCATTCCACTGCTGGAAAGTGGGAATTCTGTGCAGTTAGCCCCAACGTCTCAGCTTCAAGGTCTGCAATCTATTCGTTTAACTCTAGGAACACAAGAACAAAGTGGAAAATCTGCTGAGTTAGCCCCAGCACCACAGTTACAGAATAGGAAATCAATGCAGTTGACCTCCAGTCCACAGTTGCAAGGTCTGGAATATGTTCATTTGGCCGTGCCACCAGAGTTTCCAGATATAAAAGCTGCGGAGTTGACCCTAAGACCACTACAGGAAGACATGAAATCCATGGAGTTGGCCCCAGAGCCACGGTTACCTGATGAAAGACCAGAGGAGATAGCTCCAGCACTCTTACTTAAAGATGTGAAAATTCCTCGAATGGTAGAATGCAGAAGGTTGATTCCTAAAACACAGGTGGAAGGTATGAAATACGAGGAGCCGATTTCAGGGGCACGCATTCGAGCAGTGAAATCTGCAGAGCTCAACCTCAAGCCAAATCGTGAAGCCATAGATCCCGAAGGATTGACTCCATGGCATCAAGCTTTAGAATCTTCAGGAATGATCACAGAGCCAGGATACGAAGGAGCAGAAGCAGAGTTGACCTCTGACACTTGTCACCAGAGGAAAGAATCTATGGAGTTGAAACAATCATCTTTAGGAAGTACTCCAAGGCCATTGAGCCAGACTTTAGAATCTATGCAGATGAACTCAATGCCATTCCAAGGTGCTCTTGAGACAATGCTCCAAAGCGTAAAAGCCTTGGAGACTCGGATGTCTCAACACACAATACAAGAATCTCCAGAGTTGGTACCAGGATCAGAGATTCAAGATCTGACCCCAGAAGTGATGAACCCAGAGTCTCAAGGTATGAAGTCTGTTCATCTGAATCTAGGACCATATTCCGAATTTATGAACTATAAGGAGTTGGCCTCAGAACCACAATTTCAAAGTGTGAAATCTGTGCCATTGACCCCAGGACCACGGCCCCAACGTACAAAACCTGAGACGTTGACTCTAGGGCCACTAATGCATGATAATAAATTTGTGGATTTAACTGTACCACTGGAAGCATCTGGGAGGTTAATTCCTGAAACACATGTTGAATCAAGGAAAGTTACCATGGAACCACACTTAGAAGCAATGAAATCTCTGAGTTCGACTTCTAGATCAAGGCATCAGGACACAGCCTCTGCAGCTTTAGCTTCTGAGATCTGGCCACAAGAGGAGGAATCTGTGAAGTTAATCCCACAGCAAGTCACGGAAACTGCTGGGATGATGCCAAGGCCACATTTTCAAAAGTTTTCAGAGATGACCTTGGGACCAGGCCATCAAGGCACAGAAACTGCGCAGCTGACTTCTGAGGCTTTGCTCCAAATGGCATTAACACAAAACCAACAGGTCAAGTTATGGAATCTACAGGAATGACTCTAAAGCCACATTGTCAAGTTACCGAGCCTTCAGAGATGCCCGTAAGGTCAGAACATGAAAATACAGAAAATTTTGGGTTGGCATTGCTTCAAGTTGAAAATATCCAGGAGACAATGCCAGTACCACCATATTTAGTACAAGGATCTCCGGAATTGACTTTAGGACCAGGCATGCAATATGAGAAATCAGAGCCACTACTGCAAAATTTGAAATCTGTGATGTCAACCCCTGGAACATCCCCATTAATGGAAGGATCTAAACAATTTATCACAGGAGCAAAACGACATGTTATGGAGTTGACCGCAGAGCCACAGCTCCAGGGAGTAAAGTCTATGCAGCTGAAGCCAGAGCCACAATTACAAGATGTGGAATATGTTAATGTAATTCAACAGCTAGCTACTACTGGAGTGGTAGGATCTGAGAAGCTGGTACAAGAACCAGTACTACAAAGTATACTATCAGAAGACTTGACTAAGGGGGCACAGCTTCAAGGTGTGAAATTGACCCCAGGGCCGCATTTACAAAGTGTCAGATTTTCAAAGTTATCCCCAGGGCCACTTCTTCAAGGAGAAAAACCTGTAGATTTAATCTCAGGATCCCCACATCACAGTGTGAAATCTGATGAACTGACCCCAGGTTCACCAATGCAAGAGATGAAATCCTTAGATTTAACCCCAGGGCCAAACCATCAAAGCGTTATGTCTGTACAATTGACTCCAGAATCACAAACTCAGAGTATGAAATTTGTGAAACAAAACTCAAGACCACGCTTGCAAGATGTCAGATTTTCAGATTTGACCTCAGAACCAAAGCATCAAGGTTTCAAACGTGTGCAGTGTGTACCAGGAACACAGCTTCAAGATATACAGTCCATAGGATTTGAAACAGAATCATCTTTGCAATCAAACCAAGGGCTCTTGAATGAGAATATGAAATCTCTTCTGCCTATTGAAGGATTACAGTTTCACAGCATGGAATCTATGAAATTGACCAAAGAACTACAGTATCAAGGTGTGAAGTCTCAGGAACGGAATCTAGGACCAAGGCAGCAAGAGGTGAAATTTTCTGAATTGACGTATGGGCCAAAGCTTCAAGGTGTCAAATTTGGGGAGCAAACCCCAGGATCAGTGTTTGAAGGTGTGAATTCTGTGGAGATGACCCCAGAATTAGGGCTTCAATATTCTAAATTAGCAAAGACGTCTTCGGGGCTTCAAGATCTAAAACAGGTGGGGCTTAGCTCAGGGCCATGGCTACAAGATATCAAATTTTGTGATCTGACATCAAGAAGTCAACCTTCCAGTGTGAAATCTTCAGAGTTAAACTCAGGGCCACAGCTACAGCATGTGAAATTTTTTGAGTTGACCCCAAAGCCAAAGATGAAAGGAATCAGATCTATGGGGTTGTCCCCAGGACCTCAAAAGCAAGTGGTCAAGCCTGAGGTATTAGTACCAGAGACATTGTTTCAAGGCATAAAACATTTCGTGGTGGGCCAAATGTCTAACTTGGAAGGTAACGGTCCTTATAAATTCATCTCACAACCACAGAAACCAGATGCAAAATCTATGGAGTTGACTCCTGAGTCACAGTTGCCAAGAGTAAACTATTCTGAGTCGACTAGAAGACCACATTTACAAGCTATAAAGTCTTCTGAAATGATCCAAGGGCCACACGTGGGAGGTGTGAAACCAATGGAGCTGACACCAGGCTCAAAACGTCAAGGTTTAAAATCTGAGTTGTTGATCTCAGAGCTGAAAGATGTGAAATCTGTGGCCTTAGCTACAGGACAGTGTCTAAAAGGTATGAAATCTATGTTGTTAACCCCCAGTCCACAGCTGGAAGGTGAGAAATCTATGGAGACAACCACAGTGCAAGGGATAGAACATGTCAAATCTGTGAAAGACACCAAAGATACTAAGCTTCAAGTTGCAACACCTGACTTGGCTCTGCATGCAAGAATTCAAGAATTCAAAGGAGTGGAGATGGTCCCGAGAACACAACCGCAAGATGTGAAAACCGTGGAACTGAACTTTGGGCTAAAGATGCAAGGTGAGAAACCTGTGCCTTTTGCACCAGGACCATTGCTCCAAAAGTCTGAACCGCAAGATGTGAAACCTGAGGAATTGACTTTAGAGCCACAAACGCAAGATAGGAAGGTTGTCGACAGTACCCCCATGTGGAAAGCATCAAAGCTTAAAATCTGTAGAGGAAACTCCAGATTCAGAGCTGCAACATGTGAAATCTGTGAAATTGACCCCACGGGTAAAGAAGCAGGAAGTAAAATCTGGGAATGTGACCAGAAGAGCAAAGTTTCAAGGAGTAAACTCTGTAGACTTAGCCCCAAGCCAACAGTTTCAAGGGATGGCACTCATGAATTTCACTTCTGGGCCAGAACAGGATGGCAAGATATCTGTAATCTCATCAAAGCAGCAATGGAAGAATTCAGAGCAATTGAAGAGAAGGCTTAAGGCAGAAGATGGGATGTCTTTGGAGTTAATTCCAGAACTAAAATTTAAAGGCAGAAAATTAGAAGACCTCAATTTTGAGTTAGGATTTGAAGATATAAAATCACTTGATTGGACTCCTGAATCAAATATTCAAGGTTTAAAACCTAAGGAATTCAAACTTGAACCACAGTTGCAAAGCCTAAAATCTCCTAAGTTGACCCCAGGGCCCCAGTTGCACCAAGTAAAACCCTCAGAGTCAGCTTCAGAGCCACAGCTTTGTGTAAAAACTCTTGAGTTACAACAAGAGCCGCTGCTTGAAAGTATGAGATGTAGTCAGTGGATACCGGGACCTAAGTTCCAAGCCGTGAAATCTGTAGACTTAAATCTTGGGTCACATTCTCCAGGTGTTAAATCTGCAGGGTTGAAATCTTCGACACAGTTAAGAGATGTAAAGTCATCTGAATTGACTCCAGGGCCAAAACCTCAAAGTGCAACATATACAGAGTTCAACCTTGGGCCACAGCTGCAGAATGTGAAAACCCCTGAGGTGCTACCAGGACCACAGCTGCAAAAAGGGAAGGCTTTGGCATCCACCTCGGAGCCACAGCTTCAAGATGTAAAAACTACTGAGTTCAAAAAAGAGCCACAGCTTGAAACTGTGAGGCGTATTCAGTGGATACCAGGACCTGATTTCCAAGCCGTGAAATCTGTAGAGTTAAATCTTGGGTCACATTCTCCAGGTGTTAAATCTGCAGGGTTGAAATCCTCGATACAGTTAAGAGATGTGAAGTCATCTGAATTGACTCCAGGGCCAAAACCTCAAAGTGCAACATATACAGAGTTCAACTTTGGGCCACAGCTGCAGAATGTGAAATCCCCTGAGGTGCTACCAGGACCACAGCTGCAAAAAGGGAAGGCTTTGGCATCCACCTCGGAGCCACAGCTTCAAGATGTAAAAACTATTGGGTTCAAAAGAGAGCCACAGCTTGAAACTGTGAGACGTATTCAGTGGATACCAGGACCTGATTTCCAAGCTGTGAAATCTGTAGAGTTAAATCTTGGGTTACAATCTCAAGGTGTCAAGTCTGTAGAGTTGAAAGCTTTGAAACAGTTAAGAGATAGAAGGTCATCTGCGTTGACTCCAAGGCCAAAGCTCCAAGATATACAATCTTCGTCATCACTCCAGGAACATCAGCCTCAAGGTTTCGATTTGAAACCTTGTCTACAGGTTAGAAGTGTGAAATCATGTGACCTGACTTCAAAGTCAAAGTTTTGTGATATAAAATCTATGACATTCAAATCTAGGCTTTGCTTGCATGATAGGAAATCTACTAAATTGACTGCAGGACCAAAGCTTCAAGAAGTGAAATCCTTAGAGTCATCCCCAAGAGCACAGCTTCAAGGTGTGAGGTCTCTAGTGCTTGCGCAAGAGCCACAGCTTCCTGACACAAAATCTGGGGTATTAAGCCAAGTGTCACAATTACAAAGTGGTACAACTATAGAGCTGAACTCCCCACGACACTTGAAAAGGATGAAGTCATCTGAGTTGACTCTTCGGACAAAGCTTCAAGGTGTGAAATCTGAGAATTTCAACTCTGGGTCACAGTGGCAAGATCTAAAATCTTCTAAGTTATCACCTGAGATAAAGTCCCAAGATATGACATTTATTGAGTTAAATCCAAGTTCCCAGATGGAAGGCATAACCTTTTCTAAACCGACTGCAGGGACAAAGATTCAAGGTGCCAAATTTACAGATTTGTTTGGGTCATCGTTACAAGGTGTGAATGCTGCTGAGGGGACCTCACAGTCAAAGCTTCAAAGTGTAAAACATAAAGAAAGCGACCCCAGTCCCCAGACGCAAGTTGTGAAATCCTCGGACCTGAACCTTGGATCAGAGCTTCAAAATATGAAACTGGCGTCCAGCCCTGAGCCACAGTTTCAAGGAGAGAAATGTTCTAAGTTAATCTCAGAAACAGAGTGTCAAGATGTGGAATCTGTGAAGTTCAAACCTGGGCCACAGTTGAGGGGTATGAAATCTTCCGAACTGATATCAGGGACAAAGCTTCAAAAGGTGCAATCAGTGGATTTCAAGTCAGCCCCACAGTTACAAGATATGAAACCTTCTAGGTTGATCATGGGCATAAAGCTTCAAGACATTAAATCTACGAATTTCAAGTCTGGACCACACTTGCAGGATGTGAAGTCTTCTCAAGTGATCCCAAGGGGAAAGCTTCAAGGTATGAAATCTGTAGAACTGAAACCTAATCCAAAGTTACAAGGTGAGAAATCTTCTGATTTGACCCTGGGGAGGAAGTTTCCAGCTGTGAAATCAGGCCCACAGTTACAAGATGTGAAATGCTCTGAGTTGATCATGGGTATAAAGCTTCAAGATACAAAATCTACGGGGTTCAGTTCTAGATCACACTTTCAAGGTATGAAGTCTTCTAAAGTGATCCCAGGGTCAAAGCTTCAAGAAGTGAAATCCTCTGAGTTCAACCATGGTCCAAAGCTACAAGGTGGGAAATCTAATTTAACCCAGAAGAGGAAGTTTCAAGATATGAAACCGGTGGAGTTCAACCCTGGACCACAGAGACAAGGTGAGAAATCTGATTGGATACCTGAGTGCAGGCTTCGAGATTTGAAATCTGTTGAGTTAAAACCTGTTCCACAGTTACAAGGTGTAACCTCTTCTGAGTTGGCACCAGAAACAAAGCTTCAAAGTGGAGAATCTGTGGAGTTCCTTGCCAGACCCATGCAGCAAGATATGAAATCTCTTGAATTGACTCTAGGTGCAAAGGTCAAAGATGTGAAATCTTTGGGGTTTGGGTCAGCCCCAGAGTTACAAAACAGGAAACTGCATATGTTGACACCAGGGGCACACCTTCAAGGTGTGAAATCTATGAAATTCAACCCCGGGGCAAAGTTGCAAGGTGCAAAATCTCCTGAGTCCATAAACCTTCGAATAATGAAAACGACAGAAGTCAAACATGACCCAGAATTTCAGGTTGCAAACCCCTCTGAGTTAGCCTTGAAATCAAAGACTTGCAGTGTGATATCTTCCGAGTTCAAAGCTGGGAAACAGTGGCAAGAAGAGAAATCTTGTAAGTTGAAACCATGGCCAGAGCTTCAAAGTATGAAATTTATGGTATACAATCCTGGACCACATCTGCAACATATAAAATCTTCAGAATTATGCAAAGAGACAAAGCTTCACGATGTGAAAGCTATGGAATTCAATCCCGAGCAGCAGTTGCAAGATGTGAAATCTCCCGAGTTAGGCAAGGGAACAGGTATGCTTCAAGGTATGCAGTCTTTTGAGCTCAATCCTGGGCCACAGCTACAAGAGATAAAATCTGAGTTGTGCACAGATGTGAAGCTTCCATATGAGCAATTTCTGGAATTCAAGCATGAGCCTAAATTACAAGGTGGGAAATCCTCTGAATTGAATCCAGGGCCACAGCTTCAGTGTACAAATCTTGTGGCATTCAGCACTGGGCCACAATTGAAAGGTGTAAAATCTGAGTTGAATCCTCAGCCGGGGCTTCAAGGTATAAAATCTCAGGTGTTCTGCCTTGGGCCACATGTGCAAGGTGTGAATTCTTCTGCATTTATTTCAAACCCAAAACTGCAGTGCGTAAATTCTTTTGGATGCAACCCTGAGCCACCTTTGCAAGGTATAAACCCTTCTGAATTAACTTTAGCTTCAAAACTTCAAGGTATGAAGTCTTCTGAAGTGAGTTCAGGGACAGAGATTGCAAGTGAGACATCTATGGTGTTCAACCCTGACCGGCATTTGCAAGATATGAAATCTGAATTGATTCCAGGGTCGAAGTTTCTAGGTGTTGCACCTATGGAATGCAACCCTGGGCCACAGATGAAGTGTGTAAATTCTTCTGAGTTGAATGCAGAGCCAAAATTACAATGTGTAAATTCTATGGGGTGCAAACGTGGGCCACTTTTGGAAGGCGTACAGTCTTTTGGGTTGACTTCAGGGACAAAATGTCAAGGTATGGGATCTGAGGTGAATCCAGGGACTAAGAAGCAAAGTGAGACATCTGTGGTGTTCAACTTGGAATCACATTTGCAATGTTTGAAATCTGAATTGATTCCAGGGTCAAAGTTTCTAGGTGTAGCACCTATGGAATGCAACCCTGGGCCACAGGTGAAGTGTGTAAATTCTTCTGAGTTGAATCCAGAGTCAAAATTACCATGTGTAAATTCTACGGGGTGCAAACTTGGGCCGCCTTTGCAAGGTATACAATCTTTTGAGTTGACTTCAGGGATTAAATGTCAAGGTATGGGACCTTTTGATTTGAATCTGGGAACAGAAGTTCTAGGTGTAAAATCTGTTATGTTCAACCCTATGCAACATTTACAAAATGTGAAATGTGAATTGACTCCAGGGACACAGTTTCAAGGTATAACATCACGGGAGTTCAACTGGGGCCCACAGCTGCAAAGCATGAATTCTTCTGATTTGAAACCAGGGTTAGAACTTCAATGCATAAATTCCATAAAGTTTAATCCAGGGCCACAGATGCACGGCACAAAGCCCTCTGAAACTAACCCTACATCAGAATATCAAGGTACAAAATCTGTTCTGTTCAATGCTGGAGCATATTGGCAAGGTGTAAAATCTTCTGAGTTAATTCCAGGGACAAAGTTTCCAGAAATCCAGTTTTTGGAGAATCACTGTGGGTCACAGCCACAAGTTGTACAGTCGGTGTTCACTTTAGGCTCTCCGTTAAATGGTATGAAATCTGTGTTATTTTTACCAGAGCCACTGCTGAACGATGTAAAGTCGGTGGAGATGAACAAAGAGCCACTGCTTTGTGGTGCAAATTCTGTGAAACTGATTTCAGGCTCCGAGCTGCAAGACTTGAAATGTGAGATGTTTGCACTAGAGCCATGTTTTAAAAAAATGAAATATGTGGAGTTAAATCCAGGGCCACATCCTCAAGGTATGAATTCTGAGGAGTTGCCCTCACACCTTAGACAACATAGTGTGAGATCTGTGGTGTTTGCACCAAAGCTGTGTTTTCAAGATGTGAAATCTCTGGAGTTGAAACCAGGACCGCAAACTCAAAATGTGAATTCTAAGGATTTGAGTTCTTGCCTCTGGCAGAAATCTGTGATGTTTGAATCAGAGCCACGTTCTCAAGATGTGAAATCTTTGAAATCAAACCTATTGCCACATTGTCAAAGTGCTAATTCTTTAGGGTTGTCAACGTGCCTCAAGTCACCACATGCTAACTCTGAGGCCTTTGCACCAGAGCCATGTTTTCAAGATATGAACTCGGTAGAATTGACACCAGGGTTCCAACAGCAAGGTACGAATTGTCGAGAGCTGACTTCAGGATGGCAAGGTATGAAATCGGTGGTGTTGGCACCAGAGGCAACTAAAAAGTTTGCACCAGGACCATTGTTGACTAGCGTTAAATTTTCGGATTGGTCTCCGGAATCACAGCAACGAGGTGAGAAATCTTTGGAGTTTACTCCAGATCCAAAGTTGCAAAGTATAAAACATGTGAAATTGTCCTCAGCCTCTCTACAGCAAGATACAAAATCTGTAGAGTTAGCACCGGGGGCACTGCTTCAAGGAACAAAAGCTGAGATGCTAAATCGGAAAAGAAGCTATCAAATCACAGACTCTGAGATAATCCCTAGGCCAGGGCATCAGTTTGTAGAATGTGCAGAGATGATCCCGACACCAAAGCATCAAGTCCCTAAATCTATGAATTTGATTTCAATACCAGTTTATCACATCACAGAAAGGTTGGCACATCAAGGCAATGAAACCACAGAAAAATCTGTGGAGTTGACCCCAAAGCCAACAAGTAAAGCCATGGATTCTTCAAGAGTGCCTCTAAGGCTAGATCTTCAAGTACCAGAATCTGTTGATCTGACTCCAGTGCTAAGGAATCAAGGTTCTAAATCCTCGAAATTAACCCTAAAGAAAAGCTACCAAATCCCAGAAACTCTAGAGTTGCTCTCTGAGTCACGGCCTCAACTTAGAGATTTGAGAGAGTTACATACAAGGCCACTGCAGCAAGCTGTAGGATCTGAAGAGATTACACTAGAGCCCAGGCATCACACTACAGAAACTGTGGGATTGACCTCCAAGGCAAGGCAAAAAGGGAAGGAATTCCTCAGAGTGACCCCAAAGCCAGTAAGCGAAACCACTGGATATTCAGAGAGATGTCCTAGGCCCTATCCTCAAGCACTAGAATTTGTGGAGGTGATCTCTGAGAAAAGACTGCGAAGAGGAGAATCTGAGGCACTGATTACAAAGTCATTGCATCATGTTCCAGAATCTCCAGAAATGACATCAGGGCTAGGATATCAAGTTCCTGAATCTGTGGGTTTAACCTCTAGGCAGTGGCTTCAAAGGAGACAATCTTTAGCGTTGCTCCAAAAGCAAACAGGTCAAGCTGTAGGACACACAGAGTCTGTAGAGCTCACATCTGAGACATGGCAGCCAGGGGATGGATCAGTGGGGCTACCACAGTCACAGAATCAAAGTATAAAATATTCACAGAGAGCTCCAGGAGTACGGGCTCAAATTACAGAAGTTATGAGGATTAGTCCAAAGCCACTAGATCAAGTCCCAGGATCCACAAAGACACAGCTTCAAGCTGCGCTCTCAATAGGAATAACCCCGGGAGCCCCCCAAAAAGTTACTGAGTATGTGAAAGTGACTCCTGGGCCACCACTTCAGGTTGTGAAGTCTGTAGCATTAACCCCAGGGCCAGCCTTTCAAATGATAGACTATGTTCAGCTGACCCCAAAACTGCAAGATGTGAGACCCTCTGAGTTTACCTCAGAGCTGTGGTTGCAAAGTGTAAAATCTAAAGAATTAACCACAGAGCCAACACACCAAATTTTGGACATAATGAAGTTGACAGGCTTTCAGATTGTAAAGACTGTGTTAATCCCATGGCCACCACTTCAAATTGTAAAATCTGAGGAGTTAGCACCAGGGCCAATTCCTCAGGTTGTAGAACCAATAGGAGTAGCATTAGGATCAGCGATAGAAGTAATAGATTGCTTCAATCTTCAAGAAATGGTAGAACCCGTGGAATTAACTCCAAGGCCAAATACCCATGTGAAATCTGCAGAATTACTCTCACAGCCAGCATGTCCCTTTGAGGAGCCTGCAGTGTTCACTCATGAACAAGGGCTTCAGGCTGTGAAAGCAATAGGGATAAAAATAAGGCCTCCTCAAATGATGGAATCTGAGGATTTGAATCTACGACAGGTATATCAGAATAGGGAATGTGAGGATTTTACATCAAGAGAGGAGTTACAAATAGGGAACTATTTCTCTAGATTTCTCCATAACTCTTCCAACTCCCTCATCACAAGTTCTGGTGAAACAGAATTCGGAAGCCTTTGTGATTTTGAGGTGCCAGAAGTATCAAGGGCCTTGGATATAAGAAACATTGGGACAGATATTTTTCAGCCTGAAGAGTCCTTTATAGACCCTACTATGATACAATCTTCAACTCTTCCCTTTTCCCTTCACAATCAACTCTCTGATAAGATAGCTAACATTGTAGAAACTCCACATTTTGAGATCTCAGGAGTGGGTGTCATATCTAAGACGACTGACAAGAAGCAGGTGGAAGAGCTAGGGAACTCACTCCAGGGCCTATCCCAACATCCACCACAAAGCTGGAGATCACCACCTAGGACATTCCACTCAGGCTCAAGAATTCAAAGAGGCCTTACCAGCTCTGTCCTGGGCAGACAACAGAACGTCTGGGAGAATCACTCCTGGAGACAGCGACTACCTCGAAAATATCTCTCCAATATGCTAATGTTGGGGGATGTCTTGGGAACCACGATGGAAAGGAAGCTTTGTTCTCCAACATCTTTAATGGAAAGAGCCACTAGAGATATCCGTCAATCTATCCAGAATTTATTTGGGGTTCCAGCTGAACTGATGAAGCCTTCCCAGAGTCTGCTAGAGAAAGGTCGAGGTGTTATTCCTCAGCCTTCAGTGGCCAGAAACTACATTCAGAGGCACACTTCATGTCGTGGTCACGAGCAAAGAACAGCCTTAAGAATATGGACACGTAGCTCCATGTCCTCCATAATACAGCAATATTCTGGGACTAGAGTGAGATTAAAGAAAAGTTCAAAGCTCACTGATATATCCCAGGACATCTTTCAGCACATACCATTCAGCACATCAGAGGGCCAGCCTCCTGCCCCAGTACAGCTAGAGTCTTCCTTCAATATAGTTTTCACCAGGAAAGATTCTGTTCCAGTGGAAGAGAGTGAGAACTCTTTGAGTTTTGAGTCCCAACACAGTCTCAAGCCAAGTTATCTTCCCCACCAGGCCAAGACTGACTTCTCAGAACAGTTCCAGTTGCTACAAGATCTGCAGCTAAAAATAGCAGCAAAACTGTTAAGGAGTCAAATACCCCCAAATGTACCTCCGCCTCTAACTTCAGGTCTGGTTTTAAAATACCCTATCTGCTTACAGTGTGGCCGATGTGCAGGATTTAATTGCTGTCATAAATTACAGGGCACTTTCGGACCTTACCTTCTTATCTATCCACAGCTCCACCTTGTACGCACTCCTGAGGGCCACGGAGAGATTAGGTTGCAACTTGGCTTTAGGTTGCAAACTGGGAAAAGACCCCAAGTCCCAAAGTACCACAGAAGAGACAGACCCATCACACCACGAAGTCCTATATCACCATCGCTAAGGTCAGCGAAAGTCTATACTCGAGCTTCCAAGAGTCCTACTTCTACGATATATTTCCAGTCTGGATCTTCCCAGTCTCCTTCTCCTGTACGAGTCCACATCAGGCGAAGGCAGTATAGAGGCCCTGACCTAGTAGGAAAGACAGAAATTAGAAAGCCGGGGCTCTATGAATTTAGTCAGGTTCACTCTCTACCAGAGAGTGTCTCTGAAAGCAATCAGAATGTAAAATGGGCTAAAAGGAAAACCAAAAAGACCCATAATCCAAAATACCCATACCCAATGAAAAGAATCACCAAGGGAAGCAGAACACAAAACACAAAACTCTACACAAACGGTAGAAGCATAATACAGAGTCCTTCTAGGGAATTACCAGCCCAGGTAAGAAGCAAGAGGACTGGAACATCTCAAACTACCTCTGCGTCTTTAAGAAGACAATCTAAGAAATCCTCCCAACCCAAATTCATTCAACTGCTTTTTCAAGGCCTAAAGCAAGCATTGCAGACAGCACACAGAATTATGACTTCTGCTGGGCAGAAGCCCGTGGACAGGCCACGGCCAGACCATTCGTGGTCAAGCAAAAACCAGCATCTAAAACAAAGAGCCAGAAATGATTACCTATCAAGAGATATCAAAAGAGACAGGATGTCAGTTGTTAAGGTAAAGCCAGTAGACATAACCACTAAGCAGAACATGTTATGGGAAGAAAGAGAGCAATTCAGATCAGCTCAACCACCAGAAAGAGATAGCTCTTTCCAACTCAGACGTACCCAACTGCCTAAGCCCATAGTTTCCCAAGGAAGTGCCGCTTTCAAAACCAGTTCACTTGGACAGCCTATGGGTATTGTTCAAAATGACTCTAGCAGCAAAGGTAAGAAAAAGCTCTACAGAAGTGAAATCTCTAGCCAGGAGTCCAAGAACTCCAAAACAGGAACCGGAGTTCAAGTCGGAGGGAGAAATCTACATGGTTCACCTCACAGAACCTCACACAGCCACCTTAAAGAGAAACTCGCACCCAAGAAGCAAAACCACGGCTTCTTAAGGGAGAGAACCCCATATAATTCCTCTGTAAGGAGCCATCGCAGTCCCTCTGAGAGGAGATGTCGCAGTCCCTCTGAGAGGAGCCATCGAAGTACTTCTCAGAAGAGCCATCACATTCCCTCTGAGAGGAGCCATCACAGTCTGTCTGAAAAAAGCCATCACAGTCTCTCTGAGAGGAGCCATCAAAGTGCCTCTGAGAGGAGTCATCGCAGTCTTCCTCAAAAGAGTCATCACAGTCCCTGTGAGAGGAGCCATCACAGTCTTTCTGAAAAAAGCCATCACAGTCCCTCTGATAGGAGCCCTCGTAGTCTCTCTGGAAGGAGCTATCACGGTGCCTCTGAGAGGAGCCATCGTGGTCCTTCGCAAAAGAGCCATCACAGTGCCTCTGAGAGGAGGCATCACGGTCCTTCTCAAAAGAGTCATCACAGTCCCCCTGAGAGGAGCCATCGAAGTCCTCAAAAGAGTCATCACAGTCCCTCTGAGAGGAGCCTTCGAAGTCCTCAAAAGAGTCATCACAGTCCCTCTGAGAGGAGCCTTCGAAGTCCTCAAAAGAGTCATCACAGTCCCTCTGAGAGGAGCCATCGCAGTCCTTCTCAGAAGAGCCATCACCGTCCCTCTCAGTGGAGCCATCGCAGTCCTTCTCAGAAGAGCCATCACAGTCCCTCTGAGAGGAGCTATCACAGTCTCTCTGTAAAGAGCCATCGGAGCCCTTCTGAGAGGAGATGTCGCAGTCCCTCTGAGAGGAAATGTCGCAGTCCCTCTGAGAGGAGATGTCGCAGTCCCTCTGAGAGGAGCCATCGAAGTTTAGGATTAATCTGAGATTTTGTGAGCAATCAAGTACCCTCATTTGACAAGTATTGTAAAACAATCGTTTTTGTTGAAACTTTGAAAAATAAAAGAGACCTAGGGGGAGTGATTTCTTAACCATGTTGATTAATTCCCAAGATGTTAATCATGCTGATCATATGAAGTATTGTTTTTTTTTGGTTGTTGTTATTATTGTTTTTAATGTGCTTATGCTTATTCATGAGAAGGGATATGGGTATATCTGAGTCTTACACTGACAGTGATGAAATTCCTATGGTGACAGTTTACTAAGAGGAGTCAGAGGGGACTTGACTCTTATTGGCCTCCTGATACTAGCAAGTCTTCCAAGTAGAGATTTCTCCCATTGTTTTGGATGGTGGGTTTTGGTCCTAGAGTACTGCTAATTCCTGTTAAATTTTTTTTATACTTTTATTGAGGTATCATTGAAGTACAATAGAATGCATCTTTACAGTATACATACTTAAAGCATACAGTATGATCAGCTCTTTTTTTTTACATTTTTAAAATTTAAATCAAATTTTCAATATAGATTATAACATCCAGTGCTCATCCTATCAAGTGCCCTCCTCATTGCCCGTCCCCCAGTTACCCTATCCCGCTCCCACCAACCTCCCCTTCCCAAATCCTTGGTTTATTTCCCAGTTAGGAGTCTCATGGTTTGTCTTCCTAATTTTTCTCACTCAATTCCCCTCCCCTTTCCCTTATAATCCTTTTCACTATTTCTTATATTCCATGTATGAGTGAAACCATACTGATTAGCTTTGACATGTGTAAATAACCATAACAGTGTCACTACAGTCACTATCCCTCCCCCAAGTTTTTTTGGGTTCCTTTGTCATCCATTCTTTTCCCTACTCCTGTTCCCAGACAGCACTGCCCTTTCTTTCTGTCACCATACAGTGGTTTGCATGTTCTAGGATTTTATATAATGAAATCAGGTAGTATGTTCTATTTTTGCATGATTTTTTTCATTCAAAATAGTGGTTTTGAATGAGAACTAATTTTTATTGCTGAATAGAATTTCATTATACAAATACCATAATTTGTTTAGCCATCTTCCTTGAGACATTTGGGTTCTTTGCCTTCTGGGAGTATTAAAATAAAGCTGTTCCGAACATCCATGTGCACTTCTTTGTGGGAATTTTTTTGTTTAAGATTTTATTTATTTATCACGAGAGACACAGAGAGATGCAGAGAGAGAGGCAGAGACACAAGCAGAGGGAGAAGCAGGCTCCAGGCAGGGAGCCCGATGTGGGTCTTGATCCCGGGTCTCCAGATCACGCCCTGGGCTGAAGGCGGCGCTAAACTGCTGAGCCACCCGGGCTGGCCCTTTTTTTCTTTTTCTCTTGATAAATACCTGAGATGGTATTGTTTTACCAAGATATGCCATCTTAGGTTGATTGGTCATATGTCTGGAGTGTGTTAAACTTTTAAAAAAAATTTGCTTGTTTTCCAAATTGGTGGTATAATTTTATATTCCTATCAGCAGTGTATAGGAATAAGTCTTTAATTTTAGCCAATTTTAAGGGTGTATAGTGGTGTTTCATTGTCATTTTAACATTTTCCTGATGAATAATGATATAGAACATCTGTCATGTGCTTATTAGCCATTCATATATCTTCTGGGAAGCACCTGTTCATATCTTTTGCCCAATTAAAGATTTTGTTTTTGGGGTTCCTGGGTGGCTCAGCAGTTGAGCGTCTACCTTTGGCTCAGGGTGTAATCCCTGAGTCCCAGGATCCTGGGATCAAGTCCTGCATTGGGCTTCCTGTTTGGAGCCTGCTTCTCCCTCTGCCTGTGTCTCTGCCTCTCTCTGTGTCTCTCATGAATACATAAATAAAATCTTTAAAAAATAAAGATTTTTTAATGTATTTACTTGATAGAGTATGAGAGAAAGAACGGACACAAGTAGGGAGAGGGGTAGAAGGAGAAGCAGACTCTTTGCCGAGCAGGAAGCCTGACTGGGGGCTCGACCCCAGGACCCTGGATCATGACCTGAACTGAAGTCAGAAGCTTAACCAACTAAGACACCC
The DNA here is from genome assembly GCF_011100685.1 of Canis lupus familiaris. Taxonomy (NCBI): domain Eukaryota; kingdom Metazoa; phylum Chordata; class Mammalia; order Carnivora; family Canidae; genus Canis; species Canis lupus. Next base: position 32,978 of record NW_023330750.1, on the reverse strand, counting down.
AGGCACCCCTCTTTGGCCCATTTTTAAATGTTGAGTTGTCTGTCTTGCTATGGAATTGTAGCATTTTTATAAAGATTTTATTTATTCATAGAAATGCAGAGAGAGAGAGAGAGAGAGGGAGAGAGAGAGAGAGAGAGGCAGAGACACAGGCAGAGGGAGAAGCAGGCTCCATGCAGAGAGCCTGACATGGGACTCGATCCAGGGTCTCCAGGATCACGCCCTGGGCTGCAGGTGGCGGTAAACCACTACGCCACCGGGGCTGCCCGGAATTGTAGTATTTCTTAAAAATTATATTCTGAATGCCGTATCTTTGATAGATGTGTCTTGAGTATTTTCTTCCAGTCTCTGATTTGCATTTTATTTTTCTTAATGGTGTATTCATTCATTTATTCATTCATTCATTTAAATATTATTTATTTTTAAACCACTGAGCCACTCAGGCATCCCTTTAATGGTGTGTTTTAAAGACCAATAGTGTTAATGCAATCATGAAATGGGCAAAAGACATGAACAGAAATTTCACAGAGGAAGACATAGACATGGCCAACAAGCACATGAGAAAATGCTCCGCATTACTTGCCCTCAGGGAAATACAAATCAAAACCACAATGAGATACCACCCCACAACAGGGTGAATGGTGAAAATTAACAAGACAGGAAACAACAAATGTTGGAGAGGATGTGGAGAAAGGGGAACCCTCTTGCACTGTTGGTGAGAATGTGAACCGGTACAGCCACTCTGGAAAACTGTGTGGAGGTTCCTCAAAGAGTTAAAAATAGAGCTACCCTATGACCCAGCAATTGCACTGCTGGGGATTTACCCCAAAGATACAGTTGCAGTGAAACGGCAGGACACCTGCACCCCAATGTGTGTAGCAGCAATGTCCACAATAGCCAAACTGTGGGAGGAGCCTTGGTGTCCATTGAAAGATGAATGGATAAAGAAGATGTGCTCTATATATACAATGGAATATTACTCAGCCATTAGAAATGACAAATACCTACTATTTGCTTCCACGTGGATGGAACTGGAGGGTATTTTGCTGAGTGAAGTAAGTCAGTCAGAGAAGGACAAACATATGGTCTCATTTATTTGGGGAATATAAAAAATAGTGAAAGGGATTAAAGGGGAAAGGTGAGAAAATGAGTGGGAAATATCAGTGAGGGTGACAGAACATGAGAGACCCCTAACTCTGGGAAATGAACAAGGGGTGGTAGATAGGGAAACGGGCAGGAGGTTGGGGTGACTGGGTGATGGTCACTGAGGGGACACTGAGGGGACACTTGACAGCATGAGCACTGAGTGTTATGCTATATGTTGGCAAATCAAACTCCAATAAAAAATATACACTAAATTTAAAAACTTAATTAATTAAAAATCAATAGTTTTATTTATTTGTTAAAGATTTATTTATTTAGTTTACTGAGAAAGGGGAGGAGCAGAGGGAGAGAATTCTGAAGCAGACTCCCAGCTGTGTGTAGAGCCCAACTTGGGGCTCTATCCCAGGACTCTGAGATCATGACCTCAGCTGAAGCCACTCAATTAACTGAGCACGAGGCACCTTGAAGACCAATGGTTTTAATTTATTATCAAAAATAGTTATAACGTTATTTTCCCTTCTATATATGTCAGCTTTTTTTTTTTGGATTTATTTGAGAAAACTTTGCCATCCCTATTTGCAAAGATTTTCTCCTTTTTTTTCTAGACTTTTTCTAGAATTGGGAGCAAGATGGCGGAAGAGTAGGGTCCCCAAATCACCTGTCTCTACCAAACTACCTAGAAAACCTTCAAATTATCCTGAAAATCTATGAATTCGGCCTGAGATTTAAAGAGAGACCAGCTGGAATGCAACAGTGAGAAGAGTTCGCGCTTCTATCAAGGTAGGAAGACGGGGAAAAAGAAATAAAGAAACAAAGGCCTCCAAGGGGGAGGGGCCCCGCGAGGAGCCGGGCTGAGGCCGGGGCGAGTGTCCCCAGGACAGGAGAGCCCCGTCCCGGAGACGCAGGAGCTGCACCGACCTTCCCGGGCGGAAAGGGGCTCGCGGGGAGTTGGAATAGGACCCAGGAGGGAGGGGATACCCTCGGGCTCCCCGGGACAGTAACAGCAACTCCGCGCCCAGGAGAGTGCGCCGAGCTCCCTAAGGGCTGCAGCGCGCACGGCGGGACCCGGAGCAGCTCGGGGGGCTCGGGCGGCGGCTCCGCGGAGGGGGCTGCGCGGCCCCGGGAGCAGCTCGGCCGGTCTCGGGCAGAGGAAGAGGCTCCGTGCAGAGGGGCCTGCGCGGTTCCAGGAGCAGCTCGGAGGGGCTCGGGCGGCGGCTCCGCGGAGGGGGTTGCACGGCCCGGGAGCGCGAATCCAACAGCGCAGGCACCGGAGCACAGGGCGCCGGGACACAGCCCAGGATCCCGCCTCCCCCGGGACAGGCAGAGGCCGGGAGGGCCCAGGACAGCGAGGACGCTCCTGCCCCGAGCTGAGCAGATCAGCGGCCCCGCCCCGGAGCCTCCAGGCCCTGCAGACGGAGTTCCTGCCGGAGCTGAATCCAGGTTTCCAGAGCTGCCCCGCCACTGGGGCTGTTCCTCCTGCGGCCTCACGGGGTAAACAACCCCCACTGAGCCCTGCACCAGGCAGGGGCACAGCAGCTCCCCCAACTGCTAACACCTGAAAATCAGCACAACAGGCCCCTCCCCCAGAACACCAGCTAGACTGACAACTTCCAGAAGAAGCCAAGGGACTTAAAGAACACAGAATCAGAAGATACTCCCCCGTGGTTCTTTTTTTTGTTTTGTTTTGTTTTGTTTTGTTTTTTGTTTTTTTGTTTTGTTTTGTTTTGCTTTTTGATTTGTTTCCTTCCCCCACCCCCCCTTTTTTTTCTCCTTTCTTTTTCTCTTTTTCTTCTTTTTCTTTTTCTTTCGTTTTTTTTTCTCTTCCCTTTTTTTTCTCTTTCTCTTTTCTTTCCTTCTTTCTCTCCTCTCTTTTTCTCTTTTTCCCAATACAACTTGCTTTTGGCCACTCTGCACTGAGCAAAATGACTAGAAGGAAAACCTCACCTCAAAAGAGAATCAGAAACAGTCCTCTCTCCCACAGAGTTACAAAATCTGGATTACAATTCAATGTCAGAAAGCCAATTCAGAAGCACTATTATACAGCTACTGGTGGCTCTAGAAAAAAGTATAAAGGACTCAAGAGACTTCATGACTGCAGAATTTAGAGCTAATCAGGCAGAAATTAAAAATCAATTGAATGAGATGCAATCCAAACTAGAAGTCCTAACGACGAGGGTTAACGAGGTGGAAGAACGAGTGAGTGACCTAGAAGACAAGTTGATAGCAAAGAGGGAAACTGAGGAAAAAAGAGACAAACAATTAAAAGACCATGAAGATAGATTAAGGGAAATAAACGACAGCCTGAGAAAGAAAAACCTACGTTTAATTGGGGTTCCCGAGGGCGCCGAAAGGGACAGGGGGCCAGAATATGTATTTGAACAAATTCTAGCTGAAAACTTTCCTAATCTGGGAAGGGAAACAGGCATTCAGATCCAGGAAATAGAGAGATCCCCCCCTAAAATCAATAAAAACCGTTCAACACCTCGACATTTAATTGTGAAGCTTGCAAATTCCAAAGATAAGGAGAAGATCCTTAAAGCAGCAAGAGACAAGAAATCCCTGACTTTTATGGGGAGGAGTATTAGGGTAACAGCAGACCTCTCCACAGAGACCTGGCAGGCCAGAAAGGGCTGGCAGGATATATTCAGGGTCCTAAATGAGAAGAACATGCAACCAAGAATACTTTATCCAGCAAGGCTCTCATTCAAAATGGAAGGAGAGATAAAGAGCTTCCAAGACAGGCAGCAACTAAAAGAATATGTGACCTCCAAACCAGCTCTGCAAGAAATTTTAAGGGGGACTCTTAAAATTCCCCTTTAAGAAGAAATTCAGTGGAACAGTTCACAAAAACAAAGACTGAATAGATATCATGATGACACTAAACTCATATCTCAACATAGTAACTCTGAATGTGAACGGGCTTAATGACCCCATCAAAAGGTGCAGGGTTTCAGACTGGATAAAAAAGCAGGACCCATCTATTTGCTGTCTACAAGAGACTCATTTTAGACAGAAGGACACCTACAGCCTGAAAATAAAAGGTTGGAGAACCATTTACCATTCGAATGGTCCTCAAAAGAAAGCAGGGGTAGCCATCCTTATATCAGATAAACTAAAATTTACCCCAAAGACTGTAGTGAGAGATGAAGAGGGACACTATATCATACTTAAAGGATCTATTCAACAAGAGGACTTAACAATCCTCAATATATATGCTCCGAATGTGGGAGCTGCCAAATATATAAATCAATTATTAACCAAAGTGAAGAAATACTTAGACTTTTTCTAGATTTTACGTTAGGTCTATGACTCATTTAGAGTTAATTTTTTGTGCATGGTGTGTCCTAAGAATGTCAATTTCTTTAAATTTTGTAAATTCTGTTGTTAAGACTTTCTTTTCCTTATTCAATTGCATTGGTACCTTGGTCAGAAATTACGTAAACGTATATATGTGTGGGTCTGTTTCTGGACTTCTTATTCTGTTCTGCTGGTGTATATATCATATCTATCTTTTTGCCAATACTAAAACTGTCTTGATACTGTGAGATTAGAGTAAGTCTTGAAATCAGATGGGGTAAGTCATCTAACTCTATTGTTCTTTTTTTTATTTTTTAAAAAGATTTTATTTATTTATTCATAAGAGACACAGAGAGAGAGAGAGAGAGAGAGAGAGAGACAGGCAGAGGGAGAAGCAGGTTCCAGGCAAGGAGCCTGATGTGGGACTCGATCCTGGATCTCCAGGATCACACCCACCCTGGGCTGAAGGCAGAGCTAAACCCTGAGCCACCGGGCTGCCCAACCACCCGGGCTGCCCTATTGTTCTTTTTTTTTTTTAATTTTTTTTTAAATTTTTATTTATTTATGATAGTCACAGAGAGAGAGTGAGAGGCAGAGACACAGGCAGAGGGAGAAGCAGGCTCCATGCACCGGGAGCCCGACGTGGGATTCGATCCTGGGTCTCCAGGATCGTGCCCCGGGCTAAAGGCAGGCGCCAAACCGCTGCGCCACCAGGGATCCCCCTACTGTTCTTTTTAAAAATTTGTTTAGCTATTCTGGGTTCTTTGTCTTTTTATATAAATTCTAGAGTTAGTTTGTCAATTTCTATAAAAAGAAGCATGCTGGAGTATTGATGAGTATTATATTGAATCAGTAGATCAGTTGGGGGAAAATTGCAATTTTAACAATACTGAGTTTTCTGACTTATGAGCATGCCGTATTTTTCCTTTTCTTAGATCCCTAACTTCTCTCTCACCAACATGTTGTAGTTTTCATTATCAAAGTCTTGGTTATCTCTCATTCGATTTGTTCTTAGGTGTTTTGTGTGTGTGTGTGTGTGTGTGTGTTTAATATTACTGTAAATAATAACTTTTAATAAGTTCATTTCTAGTTGCTTGTTGCTAGTATGTCAATCTAGCCACAGGATTGTCAATTTTGTTGATCTTTTCAAAGAACCAGATTTTCTGTGTTGTCTTAATTTATGAATTCCTCCTCTTTGTTATATTTTTCCTTCTATTTTGGGTTTACTTTGCCCTTTGTAAGGTATCTTAAGATGAAGTCTTGTCAGGAAATTAGATTTTAGGTCTAATTTTCTAATAGGAGTGTTTAGAGCTTTAAGTTTCCTTCTGAGTGCCGCTTTGGATGCAATCCACAAATTTTGATATGTGTATTTTTGTTATTACTCCAGAATATTTTGAATTTCTCTTGTGATTTCTTTTTGACCTATGAATTATTTACAAGGAGATTATTTAATTATGTTTTATTTTTTTATTTTAAATATCTTACTGATCTTGATTTCTTTTTTATTTTATTTTATTTTATTTTATTTTATTTTATTTTATTTTATTTTATTTTATTTTATTTTATTTATGATAGCTACACAGTGAGAGAGAGAGAGAGAGAGAGGCAGAGACATAGGCAGAGGGAGAAGCAGGCTCCATGCACCGGGAGCCCGACGTGGGACTCGATCCCGGGTATCCAGGATCGCGCCCTGGGCCAAAGGCAGGCACTAAACCGCTGCGCCACCCAGGGATCCCCTGATCTTGATTTCTAATTTAATTCTGATGTGGTCAGAGAATACATGTATGATTTTCCTCTTTTTATTTTGTTAAAGATTTTATTTATTTATTTATTTATTCATGAGACAGAGAGAGAGATAGAGAGGCAGAGACACCGGCAGAGGGAGAAGCAGGTTCCATGGAGGGAGCCGGGCATGGGACTCGATCCTGGGTCTCCAGGATCAGGCCCTTGACTGAAGGCGGCGCAAAACCACTGAGTCACGGGGGCTGCCCGATTTTCCTCTTTTTAAGTTTAGAGTTATGCTCTATCTTGTTGAATGCACAATGTCTACTTGAAAAGAATGCATATTCTGTAGTTGTTGAATGTGGTGTTCAATAAAGTGATCTAGAATAAGGTAGCTAATATTGTTGTTCAGATCTTCTATGTCTTTACTGAATTTTTGTCTAGTTCTATCACTTCCTGAAAGAAGAAGTCTTAAAATTTCCTTCTAAGACTGTAGAATTGTTATTTTTTTGCTTTAATTCTATCAGTTTTGCTTTGTGTACTTTGATCCTCTACTGCTAGCCACATAAAATGAGGAATTGTGTCTTTGTGATGATTTGTTACTTTTATCGTTATGATATGTGTCTATTTCTATCTCTGGTGATACTCTTGTCTTGAAGTCCATTGTATCTGGTATCAAAATAGCCATTTCAGACTTCTGTTTGCTGATTGTGTAGTTTAATTTTTTCATCCATTTATTTCCAGTATCTACATGTTTTTACACTGAAAGTGTGGGGACACATGGCTGGCTCAGTCAGAGGAGCATTTGACTCTTGATCTCCGGGTCACGAGTTCAGGGGCCACATTGGGTATAGAGATTACTTAAATATATTTTAAAAGAAAAGAAAAGAAAAAAAAGTCTGCCACTTTTGGCACAATTTACACTTAGTCGACCCTTGAACAACACATGCTGACCACAACACAGTTGAAAATCCACTCCCCCCAAAAGTAACTACTAATAGCCTATTGTTGCTGGAAGTCTTACTGATCACATGAACAGTCAATTAACACATATTTTGTGTGTTATACATATTATATACTATGGTGTTCTTACAATAAAGTAAGCTAGAGGAGATAAAATATTATTAAAATGACAAGGAAAAGGGGGCACCCAGGTGTCTCGGTGGTTGTCTGCCTTTGGCTCAGGTCGTGATCCCAGGGTCCTGAGATCAAGTCCTGCATCGGGCTCCCTGTGGGGAGCTTGCTCCTCCTTCTACCCATGTCTCTGCCTCTCTCTGTGTGTCTCACGAATAAAAAATCTTTTTAAAAAAGTTTATTTATTATTGACATTTACAATACTGTACTGTATATTAAATAAAATCCATGTGTAAGTAGATCCATACAGTTCAGACCTGTGTTGTTCAAGAGTATTACTAGAGTACTAGAGTATTGCCTTTTTATTCCACTCTTAAACAATCTCTGACTTTTCAACTGGAGTGTTGAGACCATAAACAATTGAATTAATTATTGATATGGTTGGATTTAGGTCTGCCATTTGATTATGTGTCTTTGTACCCTGTTTTTTTGTTCCTTTATACCTTCTTTTGGATTATTTGAATATTTGGTGTCTGATTTTAGTTTACTGATTTTTGACTCTTTCTCTTTTCTCTCTCTTTCTCTTGTGTGTAGTGGTTGCTCTAGGAAGTATAATATACATACCTATTGTTTCATAGCGTTGAGTTAATATACTACTACCACTTTGCTTAAATGTAGAAGCTTTATAACCATATAGATTGTTTAACCCCTGCCTGCTGACCAATAAGTTATAGCTATCATAAGTATTACATTTACATATGTTGAAAACCTTACCAGAGAATGTTACAAATTTGTTATTAAAGAGGGTTTTCTGTTGTTGTCATTGTTAATGTATTTACCCAGCTATCCTGTCTTCTTTCTTTTCTTTTCTTTTCTTTCTTTCTTTCTTTCTTTCTTTCTTTCTTTCTTTCTTTCTTCGTTCTTTTTTTTTTTAAGATTGAATTATTTATTCATGAGAGACGAGGAAAGAGAGGCAGAGACACAGGCAGAGGGAGAACCAGGCTCCCTGCAAGGAGCCCGTAGTGGGACTCGATCATGGACCCTGGATCAGGCCCTGAGCCAAAGGCAGACACTCAACACTGAGCCCACCCGGAGCATCCCGGTTTGAAACATTTTCATTAAGATGTGTCGAGGTGTGTTTTTCTTTGAGTTATCGTGTTGAGTATTTGTTGAGCTCCTAGAATCTATAAATTTATGTCTCATTAATTTCGGTGATTTTCTACCATAAAATTTTTCAAATGTATTTTTGTGCCACAGTCTCGTTTTCCTTTCCTTCTGGGATTGTGGCTACACTTAAGTTAGACCTTTTGGTATTGACCCACAGGTGGTTGGGGCTCTGTTTACTCTTTTTCAACCTTTTTCCTCCTTGTTTTTCAGATTGGATAATTTGTCTTCAAGTTCTTTCCTTTGTCATCTCCATTCTATTATTGAGCCCATTCTGGTTTTATTTCAAACATTGTATTTTTCAGTTCTAAAATTTCAATTAGTAGTTTGGCCTGGGTGGTTAAGTATCTACTTTCAGCTTAGGTCTTGATTCTAAGGTCCTTGGATCGAGCTCTACATCAGGCTCTCTGCTGAGAGAGAGTTTCTCCCTCTCCTTCTGCCTGCTGCTCTCCCTGCTTGTACATGTGGTCTCTCTTTCTCTGTCAAATAAATAAATAAAATATATTTAAAAATTCAAGTAGTTCTTTCTTATGGTTTTATTTTTCTCAGAATTTCTACCTTGTCCTTCATTTCAAGTGTGTATTCCTGTATTGCATGGGGCACAGTTATAATTGTTGCCCGAAATTTTTTATACTTCTCGCATCTGGATCATCTTGGGGTTGACATTTGTTCATTTCCTATCCTTTCAGAATTATGCACATTTTCCGATTTTTTGTGTATTACATCATTATGGAATTTATTCCTAAGATAGTGAATGTTATTTGTATAGACTTTGGGTCTTTTTATAATTTTCTGGGGGATTGGCTAATTGAATTCAAATAAATAAAAAAGAATCTTCTGGGTGATCATTTGCTGTTTTTCTTTTAGCAAGTAACCTGTTCAGACCATAGTTCTGTCTTGCTTTCTGAGGGTATTGGTTCAGTCTTAGTTTCATTCTTGAGTCTTTGCTATGTTGGTTTACCTCTGCTTAAATTGCTTAGGGGTTCGTCTGAGACTTTTTCAGGTATTTCAAGTCTTGTTTCATTTCTCCCAGCTTTTGATACATTGGTTTTGGGTCTGTCTTTTACTAGCAGCTCGCAGGTTATATCTGGTGTGCAGCTTGTTCATATCTTATTTCATTTTTCAAAGCCTTTGCTAAGCTGGGTTTGGGTATGCTCCACACAATGAGATTTGGAATTAAGCCATGATTGTGTAGATTCATACAGAGAATTATGAGATCATCCTCCTTGTCTGTTCTCTTCTCCACAGTTCTCTTACACAGGTTTGTCCATGGAGATCCCTTTTCCAGGTTCTCTTGCCAGAAAGATAGAGTTTCTAGAGTTTTCTATTAGAATTTAGGCTGCCTATGCTGCTCTGCAAATGGGGCCCACCCTTAATTGCAGAGGGCCACGTGAGGGAAAAAACAAAAATGGGGAAACACACTCAATATGAGTCACTCCTCCTGATTTTGATTCCCCTCCACAATCCACCTGCTTGTTTTACTTTTCGGAGTCGAGGATTTTTCAGTTGTGATCAGCAGGAGGGATGGGTCGTAGTGGCCTTATGCACTGCGGCAGAATGATAACTTCCACTGTATTAAACTTTTTTGTAATTTTGGATCTCATGTGCAAAGAACTGAAAATCATTCTTCCCTGTTCATAGCATACTGACATCATCAGTCCCTAGTATTTCTGTTTCTTCTTTATTCTATTCCCTTTCAAAGACAACGGAGTTAGCGATGTTTGATATTTGTCCTTAAATATTATATGAATCCTTGTAAAGTAGCTAGTGTTGTTGTACATGTATACTAGTTTTTAATTTACCACATTGAAGTTAAATCTTGTTCTATTACTTTTTCCTTTTTCTTCTAATGATTTATTATTTTTGGAGAGAGAGAGCGTGCATGTGTGTACATGCTCGGGGTAGAGGGTAGAGGGCACAGGGAGAGGGAGAGAGAGTCTCGAGCTGATTCAGTGCTGAGCAGTGAGTCTGACTCAGGGCTCGATCTAACAGCCCTGAGGTCAGGGCCTGTGCCAAATCTGAGGTCAGATGCTTAATGAGCTGGTGCCACCCAGGCACCCTTGTTTTCTATTTTTCATTCACCAGTATGCTTTTCAGTTATGTTCATGTCTTATGTATAGAAAAGATTTGTGCTGGGACGCGTGGATGGCTCAGGGTGTGATCCTGGGATTCAGGGATCGAGTCTCGCATTGGGCTCCTTGAAGGGAGTCTGCTTCTCCCTCTACGTATGTTTCTGCCTCTCTCTCTTCTGTGTATCTCATGAATAAATAAATAAAATCCTTTAACAAAGAGAAAGTTGTTGCTTCCAACAACTACATACTATTCCATAACAGGCATATATCACACTTTTATGTATAGATTTTCTTTTTTTTTTTTTTATGTATAGATTTTCTTAAGAAAGGTTCATCTGTGGTACTTCCAACTCTCCCTACCACAACCTCTATGTGATTCTTATCTGATCTACCTCTAACGTGTTATCTTGAATCTGCCAACTTACCTATACTACCAAACCCTCGTTCAAGTCGTCCTTTACCTCTTCCCTGTACTGTTAACCCCTCTTTCCTTTATTCACTCTTCCTCCATGGGCCATCTTCCTTTTTTTTTTTTTTTTTTTTTTCTTTTCATCTTCCATATAGCATTCAGAGTGACTGTTCTAAACCATAGACCTAACACAGGCCTTACACAGGTCTCAGGCCTGTGTTTTGCTATTTCTCATTCTTGCAGATCTCATTCTTTCCAGAGTAGTCAGGACAGTCAGAGTGCTTAAAAGAGATGAGTCTGGAGCCAAAGAGTGGGGGTCGAGTTCAGAGGCGTTCTGTCAAGATAGCTGTGTACCACCTGCAGGAGCTGGCTTCTGCTGAACTGGCCAAGGAATGGCCTAAGAGGAAGGTGCTTCAGGATTTGGTACCTGATGATCGGAAGGTAAGTAGAAACTTGTATTAATTTTAGAACCATGTCTAATACTGTGCTTATGTACGGAAAAGTAAATGCACTTGAGTACATGATAAATGATTATTTTGCTTCTTTATTTTAGAGATGGGATATGTTAATACCACTTTCAGTGTTTGGATTCATGTGGGTCCTAGAGAGGGACAGTTCTGTTCCAGAAGTTTCTTAAGGGAACCCCATTATTTTCTGGTCGACTTCCCGAGGGAACAGAATTCCCCAGATTAGTCTTTTGCTTAGTTGTTGCCCAGCATGTTTCCACTTTGTTAGTTCACGTGTGGGAGTCTATATTTAGTTAATGCTTTCCATTTGTTTTTCTAGCCACAGAACTCCTCTCCCCACGCACTCTTTTTTCCAAATGAAAGCTTATCTAAAACACCAGTATGTGAAATAACTGAAAATGGAGTCACTCCAAATAACTAGAGGTAGTGAGCCCAAAGCCTTGTCTACTTGGCCTTCTCCTTGATACTTTTATCATTACCTCCATGGTTCCAAGTGTACTTGTGAGTGGTACAGAACCAGCTTGGAAGCCTTTGGGGCTTTTGTTTGTTTGTTTTTTGTTTAAATCATTTATGTATTTGACAGAAAGTGAGAGAGCACAAGCAGGGGGAACAGCAGAGGGAGAAGGAGAATGCAGGCTCTCCACTGAGCAGGGAGCCCAATATGGGGCTCAATTCCAGGACTCTGGGATCTTCTTGACCTGAGCTGAAGGCAGACGCTCAAAGGAATGAGCCACCCAGGTGCCCCTGGAAGCCTTTGGTGTAAAACAGATCAAAGACCAGAGGAACATTATTTGGCCAAGAGGAGACAAGGGGTATATGACTTAATGGGAGTAGGTCATTCGAGAGCTTGGAGGATATACAGTAAGGATTAAGATTAGAGCTAAGGACCTATCATCTCCATGGTATGGACAAGAATAGTTTATTTATTTTTTTTTTTTTAAGAATAGTTTAGATTTGGCCTAGGGCTTTCACTCATGCGATGGGAATGTCGTAAGTTATGTGAAAATTTGTCAAATCTCAGAAGTTGATACCTCTTATTTGGCCTAAAAATCAGTCCAAGGAGTAATTGAATATCAAGCATCCTGTCTTGTTTCAGACTTATTGATATTTCCTGCCACAGACTAAAGTATATGGTTATCTAAATTCAGTTTAAATGTGAATTTTATACATTGGTAAGTACATTGTGAATTATAGTCTCATCTGTGCATGGTCTGTGGTAGGGAATTTGACATAAATATTTGTAGCTCATTGATAAGTTTTGATAGTCTTATCTAGCAGCTACTTTACTAAATCATCTGTTTTATGTTTTGACTTTGTGTAGGCTAAGGGAATTATTTTGTTTTTTTAAACGAAAATTTTAGGGGAATCTGGGTGGCTCATTCTTAAGTGTCGAGCTCTTGATTTCGGCTCAGTTCATGATCTCAGGGTGTGAGATTGAGCGAGCCCCATGTCAGGTCTGCACCGGGCATGGAGCCTGCGTAAGATTCTCTCCCTTTCCATTTGCCCCTCCCAAATAAAATAAAATAAATAAAAGATATTAATTTGTTTGAATAGATTATACATTGTTGTCATTAATGTCAAAATGATGATTAACATTGAGGTATCTCACTCTCACCCCATCCTTGTTGTCTTGTCTCCATGGTTAACCATTCTCACTGATTTCTGTGTCCTGCCAATGTTTCTTTTCTTTTTTTCCTGCCAATGTTTCTTGATGCAAACACAAGCAATATTGTCTAGGAGAAGCTCTTGTGTTTTCCTTTACTCTCACGCTACTTAAGCTCTGACATCAGATGTGTGGGTTTGTCCCATACAGACCAATTTTCTATCACCACCTGGACATCCTACAAATAATTCAGTTCGACATTATCTATCTGGACTTGGTGGTAGATCCTACAAGTTAAGGGTTCAGTCCCACAGGACTGCTCCAATTTCAGATGCCAATTGCAAGTCTCAGTTTGCCACCTGTGCTTCTGAGTGATTGGCTATAAATTGGGGTTCCTATAACCCCATCCTTGGTTTTGGTAATTTGCTAGAATGGCTCACAGAACTCAGGGAAACACACTTTACTGGTTTGTTATAAAGAATATAATAAAACCTACAGATGAAAAATCAGATGAAGAAATTTATATAGAGTGAGGTCTGGAAGAGTCCCAAGCACAGTAGGAGCTCCCAGCCCTGTGGAGTTGGGGGTGCATCACCCTCTTGGCCATATATATGTTCATCAACTCAGAAGCTCTTTGAACCCCATAATTTTGGGATTTTTAGGGAGGTTTCATCACATAGGCATGATTGATTAACTCCATTTCTAGCCCCTTTGCCTTTCCAGAGAATGGGGAATTGGTCTGAAAGTGCCAAACTTTATCCTCAAATGGATTTGTCTAGTGTTTCTTGAGATTAGATTGAGGGTTATATGTTTTTGTCAAGAATACCACTGAAGCAGTGTTACACCGTATCAGGAGGTACGTGATATTGATGTGTCTTTTTACTGATAACTTTGATCACTTGATGAGGGTGTTGCCCAATTTTCTCCAAGGCAAAATTATACTTTCCCCTCTTTAATTAGTGAATATTTTGGGGGGAGATTGACAGTATGGCAACTAGCCTGTGTCTTATCATACTTCTGCCCACTTACCATAGCATCTGTCAGTGATTCTTGTCTGCAATAATTATAATTATTATTATGGTGGTTTGCCTAATGATGGTTAGTGTTTCCATTATTTTCTCCATAGTTATTAATTGGAATTCTACTGTGAGAAAGATATGTCCTTTTATTCTATTAATCTGTTTATATCCATATGGACTCATGGATATTTTATTGTAGCATTATCATCCAGTGCTATTATTGTTGTTCAATTTATAGCTCAAATTGTCTCAGATTTGGCCATCAAGAGCTCTTCCAAGTGGGTTCCTATGTCTTTTTTGAAATGCTTCTATCATTTTTTGAGCCCTTTTTTTGTTTTGACACCTCGAGATGCTATAGGGTCATCTCATATATTCCCTGTCCCAGCCCTGGAATCAACCCTTTCTCTAAGGAATCCTGATTTCTTTTATTGGAGAATATATTTAAAAACCAAGATTTGGGGCAGCCCGGGTGGCTCAGCGGTTTAGCGCCGCCTTCAGCCCAGGGTATGACCCTGGAGACCCAGGATCGAGTCCCACGTCAGGCTTTCTGCATGGAGCCTGCTTCTCCCTCTGCCTGTGTCTCTGCCTCTCTCTCTCTCTCTCTCTCTCTCTCTCTGTCTCTCATGAATAAATAAATAAAATCTTTAAAAAAAATAAAAATAAAAACCAAGATTTGAATGCTAGGTGTACTCATTCCTGCTAGGGTGTCATTGTTTCTGGGCCCTCTTAGTGGATAGAGCTAGGATCTATATGTATATTCATGGATACATGCACACACTCTGTTCTTTTTTAAAAAGATTTTATTTATCCATTTATTAAGGGAGAGAGAGAGAGAGAAGAGAAAGAGAGAGCAGGGGGAGGAGCAGAGGGAGAAGGATAAGCAGACTCCCATGCTGAGTGCAGAGCCTGACGTGGGCTTGATCCCATGACCCTGAGATCATGTCCTGCGCCAACATCAAGAGTCGGATGCGTAACTGACTGAGCTACTCACTCCCCTCTGTGTTCATGTCTGTCTGGGTATCAGTGTACAGATTTAAGGCCATGATACCTTCAATTCCAATCCAACACAAGTTTCATTCTTGCCTTCCTCTGTGCTTATTTCTAACTTCTTTCTCCAACAGTGAGAGACCTCTCATAGTGTACAATATATTTACTTACTTGCTTAGTTCTAGTATAACCTAGTTTCACAATTGTAACCCATACCCCTGTAAAAACAGATTTACTACCTAGAGAACAATATTTGTTATAGTTCTTTTAATCTTTAGCCTTACAGTATATAGTCAAAGTACTATTTTACAGTTACTTAGATTGGCTCCTTCCTCACTTCATTTGGTTTCTCATTTATCATCATTAGCTTCATGTGTTACTCTTACTACATTTTGGGTTCCCCCTACATCCCATTTAATTGAAATGAGTAATTTATCTTGGGAGTATGTGAAACATTGCCGTGGTTCTAAAAGTCAGACCTGTACCAAAAGTCTTCTTAGAGAAGGGCTACTGCCCTCTTCCCAGCTGTCCCATTCCTAATACCCTTCTATTTCCATCCCGTTCCCACCTTGCTCCCTGCAAAGATAATCATGCTCAGTAGTTTCTGGTTTATCCTTCTTATATTTTATGGGATGGATAACCAGATAAGGCATATTTTCTATATTCTTTTCTTTCTTACATAGATGCTTTTTTTGTGTTTTGCTTTATTTCACTTAAAAGTCTGTCCTAGAAATCACTCCATATGTGCTCATAGATTATTCTCATTTCTGCATAAATATGATAGTTTATGAATATAATAGCTTATGTAAATATTCTGCTATCACTATAAAAGGATTTTATTTTATTATTAAAGATTTTATTATTTCCTCATGAGAGACACACACAGAGAGAGAGAGAGAGAGAGAGAGAGAGAGAACCAGAGACACAGGCAGAGGGAGAAGCAGGCTCCACGCAGGGAGCCTGACATGGGAGTGGATCCCAGGTCTCCAGGATCAGGCCCTTGGCTGAAGGTGGCGCCAAACCGCTGAGCCACCGGGCTGCCCCGCTATAAAAGGATTTTAGATGGTCCCATATACACTAGCTGCAGAGGAGAGGAGGTACTTACAAATGAAGCCAGCTCTGTGCTCTGATTGCTTTTATAGATTTGTCAGCGTTTCCTGAAGGTGACTTCCTTACTTCCCCTGACCTCTATGGGCTTTGGCTCTGTTTTTCTATCTCAGTATCTGTTTCAGATACTTAAATTTTTCAAGCAGGAGGATTGTTTTCTCACTGGAAACATAGCTATTACTTGTGGTGGGCTTTGTGAGAACTGTCTCTCCAAGTGCCAGCTGTCTCTTTTCTGGAAACTACAGTTGTTGTTTAAGAAGAGACTAACCTGGAGCTCCAGTCGCGCAATCGTTAGCGCGCAGTACTTCTGCGAAGAGACTAACCTGTGTCAAAGCACATGAAGGCAAGTGCGAGGAATAGTTAATTCTCCTCTCAGGCAGTATCAGGAAAGATAGTGTATTCCATCCCCTGAGTTCTCTCACATCTTTTATTTTCACATTCTTGTTTTAAAATGTTTCACATTTTTAGGTTGAATCTCAGTGTTTGTGTTTGAATTTAAAAATACCCAGAATTAACGTGACACTTCTGAAGAAAAAGGAGAAATGCAGAGGAGCAGGGAACAGACATTAAAACCACTCAAAATTCCACCACCCAGAGATGACTACTGTTAACGTGTTCATTTATAACCTTCTAGCCTTTTCCCAATTTACATATATTTCTATCAAATGTATTATATATGTGCGTGTATGTATGTACCTTGTGTTTATGTATACATATAATAAGTATAATTTACATGTAGTACATATTTGTATCCCTGGTTTTTTTTTTTGTAACAAGTGTTTTAGCTGTATAAATGCTCTGTCAGTAGCTTTTTCAAACTATAGATGAAGTGCCATATCTGAAAGTATCCTGCCCTCTGGTAAAAATCCAACTATTCTAAGATTAAACTATAGAAAATTATACTTACCAGTGTTGGGTAAACTTGTACTTAAAGGCTCATACCTACTACAGTTTTTTTGCACGTGAAAGGATGCTTGTCGAACTCCAGAATTACATAACCTGAAGAGTTGGGTGTGAAACTTTTGGGGTATTTTGGTTGGAAGTTGGGTTCCTCCAATAAATATTTCTTGTCTCATAGTTAAAATATACTCGCCCTGGGCTGCCTACCTTCAGCCAGGAAGTGCTACACAAATGGAAGTCAGATATCAAGAAATACCATCGCATTCAGTGCCCTAACCAGGTGGTCTTTCTCATTTTTTTATTCCATAAATGTTTATCAAACTGCTGTTTCAGTTATTTATTCCGTCATGATGAAGTACATGAACCTCAGTGGCTTAAAACCTCAGTTATTTATTTGTTCAGAGTTCTATAAATCAGTAATTCTGCCAGGGCTCAAAGAACATTCTCCTGTCGTACGTGGCAACAACTGGGATCATTCGTGGGTTGTATTTAGCCGCAAGCTCAGATGGGACCTGATGTCCAAGATGGCTTCTGTGCAGCCAATTGAGCTGGGAGCTCGGCTGTCCACATGGCCTCTCTCCATCAGGGTGTAGTGGGTTACCAGCAGGGCACATGGCAACTGACTTTTCAGAGTATCCCAGGAACACGAAGATGGAAGCCGCAGATCTCTTAAGGCCTAGCTTCAGAATTTGTTCAACATCATTTCCATGGGATTCTATTGGTCAGAGGAATTACAGGGTTCACCCAGATTCAAAGGGAGGGTAAGTAGCCTCCACTTCTTGCAGGAAAGAGTGGCAGAGAATTTCCAGCCATCTTCTACTCTACCACAACCATATATGCAGAACTTTGGGAAGAAGCAAATATATAAGAAATAGGAGACACATTTGTACTGAAGAAGGCAGATTTTAAAAAAAATATCTAACTGCAATTTTCTGTTTCTCAGAGTGTCAGAGAAAAAGTAGCAGGGAAGAGAATATCTTAAGCTATTCTCAACAACTTGTTCACCATTTGTTTTAAAACCTTTCTTTGGTTTTTCTTTTTTGCTTTTGTGGCTTGTGTGTGAATTCTTTTCCTGTTTGGTTTGTAACGTGATTTATTGGGCTTCTTCCTCCAAATGTAGGGCTGGTCAGTGTAAATAAATGACCAGGTTGCTAAGAGAAGGATGCAGTTTGCTATAGTTTTCATGGATTTCTTCTTCTCTTTTTCAGGGTTGTGAAGCGGTCTACAGTAGTGTATCAGGCCTTAAAGCTCACCTGGGCTCTTGTACCTTGGTTTGTAACTTTCTGAACAATTTATCTTAACATGACGTCTAAAATAGTCTGACATGGAAGAGAATTCAGTTTAGATGAACAGCTAGTTGTCCTGTTTGCCATTATCTTCAGAGGCTGGCTTAGTTTTTTCATGTCCTAAAGATGCTTGGTCTGTTATTAGAGGGGATGCCCGGATATGTTCAAGATACAGGAAAAGCCAACATAGCCTGAAGTCTTATCAGTTAAGGAATTTGGAGAAATACATTATTAATTTTGAGTCTCTACCAGGGATTTAACATCTTCCACCTGAGCCTCTCCTGCCTTGGGGCTTCCCTATCTTATCGGGCCTTAAACTTTCTTGAATCAACTTACATGTGTTTATCTGGATTGTTGAAGATCCTCTACTCCCATCTGAATTATACTGGCCTCTGGGGATGAGAAGTAGGCTCTATCTGCTGTCAGGCCGATGGCTGTTCACCTCACTGAATCTTTTTTGTGTTGACCCAGGTGCCCTACAAACTGCTGTAACTTTTTAATTCCCATTCAGAAATATCTCTTCACACAAAAGGAGCCCCATGGGCACTCAGAGCTTCAGGAGTCAAGGCAGCACGGGAGTGTAGACATCCAAACCGCATCTGTCCAGGAATGCTTAGGAGTTTGTCGTCATGATCTTAGTTTCAGAGTCCTTAACCTAGGTGTTGCAGATGATACTTCTCGAATTCTGGATGTCCAAGGCACTCTTTGAAACAGTGGATTATGGTGGGAAGAATTATATGCATTGGTGCCTCTGGTGAACCTCAGGAGTCCAAGAGTCATTCCAAGAGAACCAGGAAGGGAAAGAAACAAGGAAGTTAGAAAAGTGTGACAGGTTTTATAGCAAAAGAAGGAGAACCTCAGTTTGTGTTGAATGGGTGGGGGTATTACGTATAGAATTATAAGTAGGATAGATTTATAGTGGTGATAGTCTGCCCAACCGAGTTTTCCTAAATGTATTGCTGTTTTGGATTTTCTTCCTTCTTTGCTGAAGTAAAATCCCCGCCCTTTCTGTCTCTTAACAATCTCCCACATGGCTCAGGTATGTGTTCCTGAATTTACGAGTAATTCTCTTTTCTTTCTCTCTTGAAAACAAGGAAACTTTGTGGCTGGAAAATACAAGTGTCTTCTGTGTCAAAAAGAATTTGTGTCAGAGAGTGGTGTCAAGTATCACATCAACTCTGTCCATGCTGAGGTGAGGTCCCTGCTTTCCCCGCCATGTTTTTGTGATCCTGTGGAACCCATACGTATGCGCCCCCAAAAGTGGATTTTGTGCGTTTTTGTGGGCTGGGACTGTTGAGAAAAGGAATTTGAAAGTGCTTACCAGAGACAGAGTTAAAATACTTTGTGAAATTAGATGTGTAATTGTATTTTTATGTGAAAGCATTTGAAATCACTGTAAGTGTGAGCACCCCTGAGCTCTTGTGATTCTTTTAAATTCAGTTAAACCAAGAGTTTGGGCACTGGGCTGAGTTTATAGCTGTAGAATTCTTGTTTTATAGCAGTCTCTATACTTCTGTTTTCTCCTATTCTAAGGCCTTTGAGCAATCTGTTTTTAATGTTTCAAATACTGCAAAGAAATGACGATAAGGGACATCAGTGAGACAAACTGGAGAAATTGGTATACTGGCTCTATTAAATAACAGTGATGAGTCAATGTTCATGTTCCCAAATGTGATCATTGTGTTGTAGCTGTGCAGAAGGCCCTTGTTCTCAGGCAGATCTATGCTAAAGTTTTTAGGGATGAAATATGTCTACAAATAACTTGCAAATGGTTCAGCAAAAGGAAGAGAAGAAGGAAGAAAGGGAAGAGAGGTAGGCAGTGGTAAATCTAGGATTCACTGAATTCTTGTCACTTTTCTTAAGGTCTGTAAATTTTCAAAATTAAAGAATCAATTCTGGGGTGCCTGGGTGGTTCAGTGGTTGAGCGTCTGCCTTTCACTCAAGTCATGATCCTGGGGTCCTGGAATGGAGTCCCAAATTAGGCTCCTCACAGGGAGCCTACTTCTCCCTCTATGTCTCTGCCTCTCTCAAAAAATAAATAAATAAATAAATAAATACATACATACATACATACATACATAAATACATAAATAAATAAATAAATAAAATCAATTCTGCATAAAAATACTTTAAGTACAGAAAGTCAAGAGGTTTCTCTTGGGGCAAGTTTTTAGTTATACAGGTCAATAGAGAAATTGTTTCCTGTGTAATTAAATACCTGTATTTCAAAAGCTTAAGGAGTAGAGTGTGCATTCTCTTGGAATATCTTACCGCAGAAGCTATTGTGGCCTAATAAGGAAAAAGAGCAAACACCGTCAACTGTTTTCTGCCCTCACATTTAATAGTTCTTAACGCTATGGGCTATAGTTAGTGTCATGAAATGTGGTCTCTGTTGTTTTACAGGTTTAAGCTTTGGGAATCGCTTTCTATACCTGAGATTTCCTCTGGAAGGCAGTCGGTCATATCTTTCTCATAGTAATAGTGTAAATACTTCAGGAAGTATTTAAAAGATAATTAATCTCCTAACAAAATCCAGCCTTTATGTAGTGAGCCTATTTCTCCAATTTCTTCTTAAAAAGTTAGAAACAACAAATTTCACTTGGTTTGGAGTTTGTTCTCCAAGTCTTATTAGTTCAATGATTTGTGCCTATATTTATAAATTATACGTGGTGGTAAAAGATTTTCACTCTGTTCCTCCCTCTCTGCCTCACATATTCTGAAGCTACTTTTTTTCAACAGAAATTTTCAAATACATGAAAATGGACAGAATAGTATAATGAACAGCCTAACAGAAATCAGTGTGTGGCCAATCTTCTTTTCCTTTATAATCACACCCACTTTTCTTGTCCCTTAGGGCTTATTTTAAAGCAAATTCCACATACCATGTCAACTGTCACTGCTTCTTTTGATCTGTGTGTCTAAAATATAAGGACTTTTAAAATTGTATAAGCACAACCATCATTACACCTAAAAAATTAGCAAAGAATGGTTCTTGAATATCATCATATACCTAGTCATTATTGAAATTATTTAAATTTCCTTGATTGCCTCATAATTTTTTTTCAGAGTTGGCTTGTTCAGGAGGAAGAAAAAAAATGTCCATGTACTGTATATTTTAATCTAGAGTGCTATCCAATAGAAATGTAATGTGAGTCTGTATATAATTTCAGATTTCCTAGTACACACATTCTAAAAATTTTTTTAAATAAAAATAGGTGAAATTAATGTTGATAATATATTTTATTTAACCTAGTATACCTAAAATATTATCTTTTAAACATGTAGTTAATAAAAATTAATGAGATACGTTACATTTTTTCATACTAAGTCTTTGAAATACAATGTGTATTTTTTATATTGAAAGCATATCTCAATTGTAGGTCTAGAAGTTTCCCCTACTCCCCCTTTTTATATGTTGGAGAAACGGTCATTTGTCACATGTATACACATTTTGGATTTTGCTGAGTGCATTCCTGTGGTGGTGGTGGTCCTCTCTCAGGGTATTTCCTGTGAATCGGTAGTTAGACCTAGAAGACTGATCAGATCACTTGATTTCCATTGAAATCCTTCCTTCCTTCCTTCCTTCCTTCCTTCCTTCCTTCCTTCCTTCCTTCCTTCCTTCCTTCCTTCCCCAAGAGTGTTTCATAATTGGATTGCATGTTCCTCAACTGTTAATTTTTTAAACTGAGTCTCAGAGAGGTTGAGTAATTTCCCCATGGTCACAGAGCCAGAAACAGCTGAGATTTGCACTAAGACGGTCTGGCTGTAGAATGCATGCCCTTAACCACTATACTTTCATGAAATAAAAATGTCCTATGGCCCGAAGCTTTATAGCTCATGAGATTTTTACAAAGGAGATAAATAAGTAGGATGATGCTAAGTGAACAGACTTTGTAGTTCACTTACTGAAGTATGAAGTACCCCAAATCGTGTGCTACACAATAAATGCTTATAATGACTACTCACTATTCTGTATTGAATTTCTCCCATTTAAAGTACAGAATTATAAGCTCTGGTTCCCTATCCGTTTCCTTCTTACTGTGTTCTGCCCTAGCCGTGCCTTTTAGAAAATCTTCTCGCACCCAGGGCGCCTGGGTGGCTCACTCGGTTGAGCATGGGATTCTTGATGTCATCTCAGGTCATGATCTTAGGGTCGCGGGATCGAGCCCCAGCCTAGGGCTCCATGCTTGGTGGGAGGGGTGGGTATATGCTGGAGATTCTCTCTTGCCCTCTGCCCCTCCCCCTCCTCGTGCTCTCTTTCTCTGTCAAATAAATAAGTAAATCTTTCAAAAACGAAAGAATTTCTTCCCAAACCCATTCCTTGTGCTCTCTACTGTGTATTGACTGGATAATTTTTCCATTTTGCCTCTGTAGGACTGGTTCGTCGTAAACCCAACCACCACCAAAAGCTTTGAAAAGCTAATGAAGATAAAGCAGCGGCAGCAGGAAGAAGAAAAGCGGAGACAGCAGCACAGGAGCAGAAGGTCTCTGCGAAGGCTGCAGCAGCCAGGCATCCAGCTGCCTGAGGCGGAGCTGAGTCTTAGAGTAGGGAAGGATCAGAGGAGGAATAACGAGGAATTGCTAGTGTCGACCTCCTATAAGGAACCGGAGCAGGAGCCAGTGCCAGCACAGTTCCAGAAAGTAAAGCCCCCAAAGACTCATCATAAACGAGGAAGGAAATAGGCAGGCAGTGTGAAAGCTCCTAGAAGAGCAAATGGGATGCTGTTGTCACGGGGACCTGTGCTGGGAGGACTGAGTCACTGGGGCTGAGCGAGGAGAAATGTACTCTTTTGTTTGTGTAAGGCTGTGACTTTCTCAGCTCCTTCCTCCTGTGTAAATTTCACTGTTCTATTTATTCACTTTTACCCCACTCCCCCCCCACCCCCTCTTGGGTAGGTGTTCCTGCTATTCCTCATTGGAGTCCTCTTGTTGTTCTCTCATTTTGCCCAAAGAGCTCCCTCTTCAGGCCAACTGTGGGCCATTCTTGCTCTGTACAAAACTGAGAAACCCATTTGGTTGTCCTTTTCCTTCCCGGGCTATAGAATGTTCTTGGACTCTCCACTGATTAGTCATTCCATCATTTCGCTTATAAAACAATTCCAAATTAATTTTTAAGAATCATACTGATTTATCATTTTGTATTTGTGATATAACAATCCTAGAAGCTAGAACTGTTGTCACTCATGTAATAAGCTTATCCTGTCTCCCTGGGTAACAGATTTTATGGAGGCCGTTTGTTCTCTCTCAGTGTGGTTTTAGGATTGAAAGTAAGAAAATGGACTTAAGATGAAAAAGCTAGAACCTCTCTATGCTGGTTTTACTGGGAAGTGTTTCGTTTGTCCCAAGTAGCAGTGACTGGCTAGACCCACAAGCATGAAAAGCAGCCCAAACATCAAAATGTCCCAAACATGAAAATGATTGGAAAGCAGGAAGTAGACGAAGCAATAAATACTGCCTTGACTTTCCTAGGGCTTGAGTCCTCATCTGTTGCTATGATCAGTGTCCTCTGGGCGCTTGTGCCCCACCCCCAACCCCTCAACTCCCAACCCCCAGTTTTAAGGATGAAGAATTACCGCATTGCACTTGATGTTTTGACACAGAATCCTAGTGTTCCTAGTAATGCCATAGACTGGCAGCCAAGGGGCACATTCCGTCTCCCCTGGGCTTGACCTCACTTGTTCGTCTACACCACGCTAAGTCCTTATTCCTCCCCTTAGCCGACGTCTTGTCTTTTGGAGTTTTCTGAGAATATCGTCCTCTGTCCTCTTTTGTATGTGGCGTTTATCCTCTTTATATCTTGAGACTTGACACCAGATGTAGGTATTTCTCTGGTGTTGGAAAGAAAAATTCCTTTTCTGTACCTCATGCCTACCTGGTAATGTCTAGTGGGCTACTTTTCTTCTTCAAGGCTGGCTTTCTCTGGAGCATTGTTTAGAACAGCTCTGTTGTGTTTCTAGATTCTCTTCCCCTCTTCCATAAATATTGGTCTTATATATTCTTGCCAACTTTTGTGGCATATGCCACATAAAAAGCAAGGGCCCTTAACCCTGATATGGATAAATACTACCTTTTCAAATTCTGAAAGGCTGTTACTGCTCTTTAACTCTGTATTCTGTGCTGCTCCACATAGCTTTAAAATGTGGGCTTTTGTGAAGACCACTTTCAAACAAGGGAGCACTGAAACCAGATTTGGATACTGCCAGATAGATAGTTTTGAAACAGGTCAATGACGTGGTATGTCCAGTCTACCTTTTCATTGGCAGTTGCACCCTTGAAACCCTTTCGGTAGGTGAGGATGGTCAGGGAGGAGAAATGAAGAAGCTATATTAATTTCTGGTGAGTAAGACTTGGGGAATGTTGGGCAATGACAAAAGAAATAAATGACTGTCGGTTAGAATGATGTTTCCAGGTGTTCATTGACTCCAACCTGCTGCCCGACTCCTTGCCGACACAGTGTATGGGGATAAGAAGATGGCTAGACATGGGAGTGGGTTTGAAATAAGTACCAAATGCGGTGTCTCAGTAGTTTTTTAGTTCCTGAAATGTGTTGGCTAAAACGAGTAATTTGTTTGAGGTTAAAGTGAATTAGTATAGGAAACTTGTCCAGTCTCATCTAGTGCCATTGTAGGCACTTTAAAAAAATTTTCCTTCCTGGGGTGCCTCGGTGGCTCAGTTGGTTAAGCACCCGACTTAGGTGTAGGTCATGATCTTGGGGTCCTGGGATCAAGCCCCACGTCGGGATCTTCACTCGGCAGGGAGTCTGCTTGTCCCTCTGCCCCTCCTCCTGCTCATGCTCTCTATCTCTCTCTCTCCTTCTCTTAAATAAAGAAAGAGGGCAGCCCCAGTGGCGCAGCGGTTTTAGCGCCGCCTGCAGCCAGGTTGTGATCCTGGAGACTGGGGATCGAGTCCCATATCAGGCTTCTTGCATGGAGCCTGCCTCTCCCTCTGCCTGTGTCTCTGCCTCTCTCTCTCTCTCTCTCTCTCTCTCTCTCTCTCTCTCTCTCTCTCTCTCTCTCTCTCTCTCGTGTCCCTCATGAATAAATAAATAAAATCTTAAAAAAAAAAAAGAAAGAAAATTTGTGAAAAAAAAACTTTTCCTTCCTGAGGCCAGGTCTCAGCAAGTCTCAGTAGAGAGTATCATAATCATTCTACTGAGTTTTTAAGTTTTTAAACAAAGTTCATTAGAATACAAATTGGACAATATCGAACATAGCCAGGTTTGTAGCGAATGTGAACTCTCATGCACGGTTTGGAATGTAACATGGTACAATCACTTTGGAAACGATTTGTTAGTATCTAGTCAAGCTGAAAATATGCCTTAAGATGCAGCAGTTTTACTCCTGGGTATATACAGAGGGAAATCCTCCTGCCCAGGTATACCAGGAGACATAAACAAAGAATGATACTGTAGTACGGTTGATACCACATAGCAGAGACGAATAGCTGTCCACCATAATCTGCTCTCACCTTGCAGAGTTATAGGATTACAGGACAAATGGTTAGATTATGTTTCCCAGCTCTCTAACCCCCTGCCCCTGTATCGAAGGGGTAGCCAACTCACTTCTCTCCAGTAGAATGTGAATGGAAGTGAGGGTGTCACATCCAAGCTAGAATTTTTAAGAAAATGAGTGTACTTCTATGCTTCTTTTCCCCCTTCCTTGGGCCAGATGCAGATGATAAAATGGCTTTAGAGGGTGGCAGAGCACAAAATGGAAAATGGTTGATGCCCCGAATCACCCCATGAAGAACTAAATCACCAACCAGGAACATCTATCTGAAGAGAAAAAAAGATCTGTTTATTTGAGGCACTATAACCTTCTTGGGTCTCTTTGTTAACCTACTTTAAAACTAATCTAATCTTCCATCAGGAGAAGGGATAAATCGGGATACAGTTATATACTGAAATACTATACAGCGATAAAATTAAGGCTCCTTGTTTCATGAATACATCTCAAAAATAATTCCTGGGAAAAGCAAGTTACAGAATACATGAAGTAGGCCATTTATAAAAGGCTTAAAGACAATGCTCTATATGGTTTATGGATATATAAAAATATATTATATGCTATATATGTAAATATGTGTATGTAGTATACATTTATAGTTTAATATCATATGTATATGTATACGTGGCATGAAAACATGCACAGGAATGATAAACACCAAATTTAGGACAGTGCTTCTGGGACTCAGAAGGACTACAAGTGAAATTTTTAAGTTCTTATTTCTTAAGGTGGATAGTGAAGTTTGTTCTGATCTTCTGTATTTTGTGTCTGAAATACTTCTTTTAAAAAATCAGTGCCCACAAACTGTTCTGCTCACCTCCTTTAATAGGGAACACCTTAGAAATGTTACTTGTCTTAACCTTTCATTTTCCCTTCACCCTTTAGTCTGCTCTTCTTTCTATTTACGTCTATTTCAGTTCAAAGCCGCAGACGCCATACTCCAAAACCATCATCACCTCTTGCCTAGACTATAAGTTTCCTAATTGTTTCCTTCTGATTTTTACTGGTTTGGATACACTCCACATAACAGCCTTAGTGAGTTTTTAAACTTGTAAAATCAGAGCTCGTTCACCAGCTCAAAGCCTGCTGGTTTCCCATTCCACTTAGAATCCAAATCACTCCCTCCTTGTCCACAAGGCCTTCTCCTCCTCCTGCCAACCCATTTAGCCTCTTCTTCCCCTACTCCTTTGTTCTCTGACCATTCCCCAGCTAACCTTAGCCATATTGACCTTTTTGTTCCTGGAACCTAGTAAGCTCATTCCCATCTTAGGACCTTGCATACACTGTTCCCATTGCCTGGAATGGCTTCTTCCTTGGGCTTTGCAAGGTAGGCTTCATTGTATCATTTAGGTCTTAACCTACATTTCACCTCGGAGGTCCTTTTCCACCTAAATGCACTTTCTGTAACATCACTGTGTTTAGTTTTCTTCATTGCAAAAGCAGATTCAAAGTAGATTGAAGTATTAGTTGGCCCGCCTACTGCTCACTTGCAGGTATGCATTTCAAATTATCTTTATCAATGATTCACTCTCTAAATAGTCTTCAGGCTCTCAAAGCTCACTTGGAAAGGGACAGACGTAAAGCAGCAATACACCAGATTCATGATCTGGATAATAGGAATGAAAAGAAGAAACGTATGAGATGGAAATTATCCACTCCCCCACTTAGGTACTACTGGGACAGCAAAGGCAGGAGGGAAATTAACAGCAGAATACTAAGATTCTAAATCCCTCTTGCTTTCTAACTCCTTATCGAGCCTTGGTATGTATTTCCTACGCTTTTTGGCACATTTTTGCATCTACAGAGAATAAGGCTTCAAATTTGTGTTGGTTACCATATTTTCCAGATTCAGTCTTTCTGTATTTTCGGCTCAAGAACTGAAGGTGTTAAGTTACCTGCATACTATCTAAAATTCTACTTTCTGTATCGAAATTGGTTTTATTATATCCATACTAGTATGAATGAGATATACAGAAGCAGTAGTAAGAGAAAAGTGATGAAACAGGAAATCCGTTACTGGGGAAAAGTCAACGGATACAGTATAATCTAAGGTTTTTATTTCTAATAAGCTACACATTAAAAACATTGTTAAAGGTAGACGGTGAAGGCATTGAGGGAGAAAAAACGTTTTACTCCACAATTTTAAAGGAAT
Organism: Canis lupus familiaris; assembly: GCF_011100685.1. Classification (NCBI taxonomy): domain Eukaryota; kingdom Metazoa; phylum Chordata; class Mammalia; order Carnivora; family Canidae; genus Canis; species Canis lupus. The sequence continues at coordinate 5,113 of NW_023330750.1, read as the reverse complement.
TCATTTTTACCTAGGCATGAAACTGAAAACTCAGGAAAATTATTTTGAAGTTTTTAATCACTGACAATTTCTGGATTACATAAAGTTGACTTTATTTTCCCATAGAGGAGCAATGTTAAAATGTGGGATTATATTTCTGTACTAGGATTCAGCATGCAAATAAATAACTAGTCTAACCGTCTATATGTCCTCAGTGCAAAAAAATTTTTAAAAACTACCATAAAAGTCTTACTAATTAAAAATATTATTTCCAGTTCTTCTAAATTAGCAATAAACTTCTTTGGCTATGATGGATACTGCCACTGCACAAAGCTTGTTCTTCTCAATAGACATAAATATAAGGCACTTTTAATTATAAAAGGCATTTCAAAATGTACTATCAGGTACACACATAGTAAGAAAATGTAGAAGTGACCTAAACCTGAAGTACTTATATTTAAGTAATCTTACTCGTTGTCTTAGAATTCAGAATGTTGTTAGGGAAATAGACGGCACAAGACTCTTTACAGTTGTCCCAATATTTTAAAACGTTTTTCACATATTTTCCTGAAATAAGTAGAGGCATTCAGTTACCTCATTAATGCTAGATGTATTTCTTGACAGAAAAGGTTTTTCAAAAGTTAAGAGTTGACCTAATATCTGCTCTTCCCTTAATTTACTCAAAGCTAAAATTGTAGGGGCTGAGCATTAGACAAAAGGTCATTCTGCCCAGTTTTTTTTTTTTTTTTTTTTTGCCTAGCTCTTAATGAACATATTGCTTAAATTACTTTTCCACTCTTGACAAAACTATAGAAGCAGCTGCCTGGTCAGTGGTGCAAACTTGAAAAAGACCTTAAAAGCACTTTGCCTTTTTTTTTGTTGTTGTTTTTTTTTTTTTTTTGATCACTTTCCCTTTTCTGTGTGGAGCTGGCCAGGAGGCATGAGGATAAGCAGTTTGTTTACAGAGAGGAAGGTATTATATAAAGTCAATCTGAAATGCTACTCTTAGAAATCTAACTTGGCCACACGAAATAATCACACCACTGTCTTCCTTTCACTACCTCCAGGTGGTCTCTTGAGCTAGTTTAATGTACTGGTGTTTGGGAAATGGTGTTATCTAGAGATTTGAGGAACATCCCATTTATTAACAAGATCTAATTAAGGAAAAATCTAATTAAAGGAAGCTGGTGGCACAAATATCCAGCAGTACTGCTGGAAAAATGCACCTAATATTTCACACTAACACATCATGATGGATACTTTGCCATAGCAATCTGAGATCCTAAAGCCTTCCTAACTAAGTTTATGCAGCCATCGGTTTATAAGAATACTTGCTCCAGTCTTTATTTACGCAGTGTTATTTTAGGAATTGGTTTGGATTAATCTTTGGTTTGGTACTCAGAGGTTAATGTGGTCCTTGGAGCATCCTGTCCTGGGCACCAATTACGCCTTCTTTGCAATCGTTGCCTCGCCCGGATTAAGCCCTCCACATACCACTGTTCCAGCTGCAGCTGCTGCTTCTGATTTTCTAACTGGCTTTTAGTAGCTTGCAACTCCTGGCACTGCTGAGTTTGCTGCAGTAACTTCTTTTCCGTAACTCCCGGTTCTCTCTCCTGATGCCACGGTAGAACTCAAAAGTATACTGCTTTGCTTCCAACTCCAAGGCCTGGGCCTTCCCGTCAAGCTCCTTTCTTTTCCTCTTTCCCAACTGCCCCATGTCTGGCTCACTCAGTTGTTTCTCTAGAAATGCTTTTTCCTGGAGTAACTGGACCTGGATTTCCTGTTTCTTGGCATCTGTCTCAGCTGGGGTTTTCTTTTTCTCGTCCTGTAATATCTGGATTTCTCTCTCCTGTTTCTCCTTTAACAGTGAAATTTTCCTCAGTGTCTGCAACTGCTGCTTTAAGTTGCATTGGATCTTTTCCTTCTGCAAAAGCTCCCTTTTAAACACTGAAGTTTGTTTCGCATATTTGGAGGCATAGTCTCGTCTCCTTTGTTCAATCTCCTGACTTTTTTGTAAATAGCTGTTCCACAGCTTTTCAGGCTGCATTCTATACTCTTCAGTTTTGTTGGTTAGATATTCCAGGAAGAATTTGTTTTCAGTCTGGACAAGTAACTTCTCAGCATATAGCTGCTTGGTTTCCTCCATTAGTGACTCTTGCTGGCTTTGAGCTTGTTTTATTTGGTTGTTCAGCTTTGTCATTTCCACCACTGCCTTTTCTTTAAACCTCATCTCTGACTTGCTTAGCTTCTCTGGCTTGAAAAAATCATTTATTAAACTAAGATACGGTGGAGAGGAACTCCTAGAGTCCTTAGCAAACCTGAAGGAAGAACAAGTAAGACATTCCCCCATCAATTCTTTTTTTTTCTTAAGATTTTATTTATTTATTCATTAGACACACACACACACACACACACACACAGGCAGAGAGCCTGACCTGAGACTCCATCCCGGGACTCGGGGATCGTGCCTGGAGCCAAAGGCCGACGCCACACCGCTGAGCCACCCGGGCTGCCCCTCCCCATCAATTCTTAATGAAAGTTTAGTAAACACAAAATGCACAAGTATACTTTAATTCACATGAGAAAAATTTTTTGAGTACCTATTATGGTTCTGCACTCTGCGAGGCACCAGGGTAGAGATGAATGAATGTGGCTTACAATTTACAAGCACGCATTCACTACAACCCCCGTAAGGCATTCCCTCCGTTTTAGAGAGGAGAAAACAAGTTCAGAGAATTTAAACGACGCCAGCAGTGGCAGCGCGTGGGTGTGAAACCTCGAGTTTAAGATTCACTGAACACTGCAGTAGCCACAAAGGGCGACGGGACCCGCTGAGGTGGGCGAGAGCAGCAATACATTTCCCGGCTTTTCCAGCCCCTTCCCGGTATCCGGGGACACTTCCGTGGAGGGAAAAGCGCCCCTTTCAGTACCTACTTGCTCCCGGAATCCGAGCGTCCGTCTCCAAGGCGACGGTGAGGCTCACCGAGGGGGACCGCCAAGGAAGGAGCGCTCGAGTCAGGGGCCCCCGACGCGCGGACGCGGCCCCCTTGCGGAACGTTTCCGCAGTTTCTCGGTTCTGTGCTCCCGGGGGTCGGCGCCGCCCAGCAACCCCCGGGGTCGCACTCCGCCCCAGTCCCAGCCTGTCCAGCCCTGAGCTCCTGAACCTCGTCGGCTGCCGAATAAGGCCCAGCAGCCAGTTCCCCGGCGGCTCCGTCCCCCGCTCCTTGGGGGCGGAAGGAGAAGCGCACTCTCCTCATTTGCGACCTGGGGGCGCCCTGCCTTGGGGACCGCATCTCGTCTTGCCCTCCTGGGGACCAGAGCGTCGTCTCTCCCAGACCCTTCGTTCCGTTGCGGCGGTGAGCGCCTGTCCCCCGGGTCCTCCCCTTCCTCCCCTGCCCTCCATTTCCCCGCCCCTGCCCCTGGTTGGCCCGGAGGCGAGGATGCTCTGGCGAGCGGCCCGCCCCTCCGCCTTCCCCGGCCGCGCGGCGGAGGCTCTAGCGTCCCTTGCGGCCCGCGGCGGCACGGAAGCCTCTCTAGGTGCGCGGCGTCTCTATGGTGGAGCGGGCGGAGCGCGAGGAAGATGGCGGCGCCCGCGGAGGCCGCTGAGGAGCGGGCTTCGGGGGGTCCTCGGCCCCCAGTGTGTCTGTTGGTGTTAGGAATGGCGGGATCTGGGAAGACCACCTTTGTACAGGTGACGTACAGGGCGCGGGAGTAGGAGGTGCGCTCGAGAGGTTGTCAGTGGTGGGCGGAAGGCCAGGGGGACCTCGAGGACGCGCTCGCGAGTTGAAGGGGATCCGCGTGGGGCTTTCAGGACCTCGCCAGCAGCTCCGGCCCCGAGCCTTTTCGGGCTCTAGCCTGGTTCGGTTAGGGCTCTCTTCTCCGCACCCTCAGTTCGTATTTGCTACAGCTTGCCACGTTGTTCTGGAATCGTCTTGCCGCTGACACTGCCGCCCCCTGGAAGGGGGGGCTCCCACGTCGCCGGCAGTTAGTGCGGTGCTGGCGCCCAGGCCCTGGGTGGGGATTACTACGGTGTGGCTTCTTGCGCGGCTCTTCCGTCTCGAGCGCTGGAGAGACCGCGATCGAATTTGACAAGGTTCCCGCTTTATCGGAGCTGATGTTTTAATGGGAGTGATGGGGAGAAACCTCACACGAATCAAGTGATTAAGTGATCGACCGACAATAGGGGAGGCCCTGTTGGCGGGATGATCAAGAAAAGAAAGCATTTCACCTGAGAGTTGAATGCTGGAGGCGGATCCTGGGGACGAGCGTTTCAGGTAGAGGGAGGGACACGTAGTGCAGAAGTCTTCAGCTGTGATCCATAAAGGAATCTCGGCCCCTTATCATTCCCTCGGCCTCACTCCACCGCTCTTCTCGCGTCTCTGCAGAGGCTTACTGGACATCTGCATAGCCGAGGCTCTCCACCTTATGTGGTTAATCTGGACCCGGCTGTACATGAAGTACCCTTTCCTGCCAATATTGGTGAGTAAACTGGAACAGAACTCTGAAGTTCTTCAGAAAACCAAAAGCCTCCAGCCGGGCAAATCTCTAATGCTTTCATTTTTCGTTTTCTCTAAACTATCTTTCATTTTCCTTGAATTTCCTAAGACTTCTAAACCATTTTCTTTGTTGACTCCTTTCCCTAAGTATATTAGTTTCCTTACCTCTCACTCTCGTGTCTCCGCTCGTTCTGATCCGAGGGTGGCAGGCTATTGTTACTTCATTTGTATTTTTTAAACATCTTATTTCTTGGACAGCCCGGGTGGCTCAGCGGTTTAGCGCCGCCTTCAGTCTAGGGCGTGACCCTGGAGACACGCAACCCCCGGGGTCGTGTCTGTGTCACTCGTGAATACATAAATAAAATCTTTAAAAAGAAGAAAAAAAAGATTTTCTTTATTCGTGAGAGAGAGAGAGGCAGAGACACAGGCATATACATAGATATGCATATATGCATTGTTTTGGGGAAAGGTTTCCGGTTATCATCAGACTTCCAGAGAAATCTGTGACTCTGACAGAAATTAAGGGTGAATATGATGCATTGTCATGATTCTTGATTGAATCTAGGAGCCTGGGATCCCCGGGTGGCTCAGCGGTTTAGTGCCTGCCTTCGGCCCAGGGCATGATCCTGGAGTCCGGG